>NC_139639.1:6646181-6676181 GCF_964638095.1 Poromitra crassiceps
CAAACCGCTGGTTTATTGTGTGGCAACAAACCGCATTGACAGGCTGACAGCTGACATGAAGTGAAGTCTGTACTACCAGTATGGAGCTCGCGTTAGGAGCACGCTGATAGGCTTTAGCTTGTAAACATCTACGGTGGCTCGTAGTGGACAAACATCATGACATTGCGTAACGTTATAGCCCCCACATGTCCGTCAATTCGTGTGCCTGTTGATGAGCGATTTAAACAGAGCGACAGAGCGATTCCAAAGGGTTGAATCAAGCGACAGAGCGAAAAATAAATATCTCGGTGTGAACACAGCTTAAGCATGCGTTTGTTATGTGACATGGAGCTATCTGGTCACTGAGTAGAAAGCTGTTACAGCGTCATGTCCGTTACAGCGTCATGTGGGTATATTGATCATGTTGGCCTTTGGTGTGTAAACGCTGAGTCTGGCCCCACAGGCAAATCACCATCGAGGAAGGAGAGCAGAGAGCCAAAGAACTCAACGTCATGTTCATCGAGACCAGTGCCAAGACAGGCTGCAATGTCAAACAGGTGATCCCTGCCGTTTCGCCAGATTTCACTACATTTTGGCCATCGGTTGCTCTCAGACCTGCTGCCAGTCCTGTGTCCCTGTCTGTCCCAGTCCTGTGTCGCTGTCTGTCCCAGTCCTGTGTCCCTGTCTGTCCCAGTCCTGTGTCGCTGTCTGTCCCAGTCCTGTGTCCCTGTCTTCCCAGTCTGTCCCTGTCCTGTGTCTCTGTCTTCCTTTAGATATAAGACCAGTCCTGTGTCCCTGTCTTCCTTTAGTTATAAGGCGATCGAGTCATTAACGTGTTACTGTTGAAGATTACATTGTTCTGTGTGTAAAGTCACATTGTGATAACAGTGAATATTACTCTTTAATCCTACTCTGTCTGTCTGTCTGTCTGTCTGTCTGTCTCTCTCTGTCTGTCTGTCTGTCTGTCTCTCTCTGTCTGTCTGTCTGTCTGTCTGTCTGTCTGTCTGTCTGTCTCTGTCTGCCTGTCTGTCTGTCTGTCTTTCTCTCTGTCTGTCTGTCTGTCTTTCTCTCTGTCTGTCTGTCTGCCTGTCTGTCTGTCTGTCTGTCTTTCTCTCTGTCTGTCTGTCTGTCTGTCTGTCTGTCTGTCTGTCTTTCTCTCTGTCTGTCTCTCTGTCTGTCTGTCTTTCTCTCTGTCTGTCTTTTTGTCTGTCTGTCTGTCTGTCTGTCTGTCTGTCTGTCTGTCTGTCTGTCTGTTTGTCTGTCTCTCTGTCTGTCTGTCTGTCTGTCTGTCTGTCTGTCTGTCTGCCTGTCTCTCTGTCTGTCTGTCTGTCTGTCTGTCTGTCTGTCTGTCTCTCTGTCTGTCTGTCTGTCTGTCTCTCTGTCTGTCTGTCTGTCTCTCTGTCTGTCTGTCTGTCTGTCTGTCTGTCTGTCTGTCTGTCTGTCTGTCTGTCTGTCTGTCTGTCTGTCTAGCTGTTTCGTCGTGTTGCAGCAGCCTTACCTGGAATGGAAAGCTTGGATGATGCTAATCCTGAAGGCAGTATCCTTTACAGCCAAGGCTGCTGGCAGCCAGCCCACTGTCTACTGAGGCACCAGCCATTAGATCTTCTGTGCTCCATACAGGAGAAATCCATGGAGTCAGATAGCTGTGTGGATGTAGAGGTCGGTGTAGCACCACATAGTGGCTTGTCTGGGTAGTGACAAGAGCTGAGGAGCTGTGATGTGATGGGGGATGGAAGCGTTTGAAGAAAGGGGTGTGTGTGTGTGTGTGTGTGTGTGTGTGTGTGTGTGTGTGTGTGTGTGTGTGTGTGTGTGTGTGTGTGTGTGTGTGTGTGTGTGTGTGTGTGTGTGTGTGTGTGTGTGTGTGTGTGTGTGTGTGTGTGTGTGTGTGTGTGTGTGTGTGTGTGTGTGTGTGTGTGTGTGTGAGAGAGAGAGAGAGAGAGAGATACAGTACAAATATTGTAGCAAAAGACAAATATAGAATGGAATAAGAAGGAAGTTATTTTGTAAGTTTTTACAAAAAAAAGAAAGATGTGCAGCCAGCTACTATTTGAGTTTTTCTCACCCATCTAGGTTTCCCTTAACTGGTCAATTCCCAGTGATTGACATCAAGCTGGACAAACCAGCAGAACCTACTGTCCCCGAGGGCGGGTGCTCATGTTAATGCAAAGCTGCTATTGGACAGCTCCCTTCACACCATAGGCTTGTTGTGTTGCTTACTACTGGTTAGCTTCCAGTTGACTTCTCTAATTGGATCTGGGATCTGGGCCTTGTATCTGATTGGACAAATCAAATGTTATCTTACAGTCTTGTTCAGTTGTAAAATATTGTATACTTTGTCAATATGTAAGTGACCGGAGGAAAAATAGAAAAAAGAAACATCACACTAAATGAAAAACCAACAAAAAAGAGTTTTGGAAAAATGAAAAAGGGAGACAAACGGGACAACAAATGGAGTTCTTTTCGCTGTTATGTTTTGTATTTTTTATATATAAAAAGGGAAAGCACCAAAAATGATGCCTAACCATAAAAGGAGAAATAGTGGGGGTCAGCCATTTTCCAAGATGGCCGAACACGTCTGAATGTCTGCAGCACGCATGCACGCTGATCTGATCTTTGACCTTTGACCCTTGGCCTGCCCTCCAGGGTCTCCCCGCTCAAGGAACCTATAAAAGAAGAAAGAGTCATTACATCACACCAACCTTCTAATGCTGAGCTTGGGGCCATGCTTTGGTGTCAGTTCTATTGCAGCCTATGGGAGATGTATGGAGAAGCACACTAAAGCCCTAACATATCTATGTCATATGACCTTTGATGATGAAGAAATGCCTCTACCAGATGAAAGCACACACTTCAGAAAATAATACATGTAGTTAATTTTCGACTCGCCATGAGCCCTGTAAAGTATGTCTATGTTTTGATATGTAAAGTATGTCTATGTTTGGATACTATTTGGAGATAAACAGCAAGTAAACGAATGCACGCATGAGGAGAAATCAGTCAATAGCCTATTCTCTGAAGTGTGTTCTTTCATTTGGTAGAGGCATTGATTTCTTCATCAAAGACCATACGACATGTTTAGTGTGCGTCTCCCTGCGTCTCCCATAGGCTTCAACAGAACTGGTAGCAAAGCCCTGCCCGCCTCAGCAGAGCAGCAGAACGTCGGTATGATGTAATGACTCTTCCTTCTTTTATAGGTTCCTTGTCCCCGCCCAGGAAGGAGGTTGACTATCTTAGAATGTTTTATAGCATCTCTCTATAGCATATCTCATGACAAAATGTATCTCACTTGATATTCCCACAAGAGTCAAACTTACAGTAGGTCCACCTAACAGTAGCTGTGAAAATGTGGCACACACTCTCTCTCTCTCTCTCTCTCTCTCTCTCTCTCTCTCTCTCTCTCTCTCTCTCTCTCTCTCTCTCTCTCTCGCTCTCTCTTTCTCTCTATGGTTTAACTTTTATAGAACAAACTGTACTGTGGTAAAAAAAGAAAAGAAAAGAAGAAGTAATAAATAAACAACTTAATATCACAACTCCCATCCCTCGATCCACTCCTTTCCTTCCCTCTCTCCCCCCCTCTCTTCCAGCCTCCCCGTCCCTCCATGCCGGTACTACACATATAACGACCCACTGTAATGCACTGCACTGTATATAATGATGTAATATGTATGTCGTGAACGTCCCTCTGTACAAGTGGTCCTTGTTCACCAGTATGCATAATAATGTAATAATGTTTCATGATGAATAAATGACAGATTAAAGGGCTTCACTCCCCTACCCATCAACACCTAACTGCGAGCAAAATGGTCTACTCTGTTCTATTGAATGTTGTGGGGGTTTATTCCTTTTTGACTGCTTGAATACTGCTGCTGTGGATGTTACATCGGGACCGGGGTAATAAAATATAATTTGTTTTTCCTTTCTAATTGAGACATGGAAAATGGTCAAAAATCGAAATTGAAGAATGAAAAAAAACAGTAAAAGAAAATTGAAGCTGAAAATACATTTTCAAACAGAACTTTTAACTTTTAATTGGACTTTTCAATGTTAATTTTGCATTTTTCCAATCCAAAATGAATAATGATAAAAAAGGGAATGGCCAAAATGAAAAATGGGGTCCGACTTTGATTGTTTTTGTGTTTTTTGATTCTGTTTGGAAATTGATTTTCAGCTTCAAATTTCAATTTGTTTGACTGTTTTTCATTCCCCAATTTCGATTTTTGACCATTTTCCATTTCTCAATTACAAAGGAAAAATGAATTATACTTTAGTACCCCGATCAGATCGAATATTATTCACACAGTAACTGACTTCAACATCGCAGCGTTTTGTCATTGAGAAGATAAGATAGAAAGGAGCAGGTTCTAGTGGGATTTGATGGAATACCAACAGATTTGACATGCAGCAGGTGCAGAAGTCTTACTTCATCACACTTCATTTCCACAGTACATTTCACACACGGTGTTGTTAAAGGAACACTCCGCCCATTTTCAACCAGCTTTGTATCATTAGAACATCAGTAGTATATCAGAAAACTGTAAACGGTTTTGAAGTCTGTCATTTAATTTGACAGTTATTGAGTGTTAAAGTGTGGACCAGTGACATCACTGGTCCACACTAACTCAAAATAATAACTCATTAACTCAAATCAACTCTCAAACTGTGAACGGTTTTGAAGTCATTCATCTAGTTTGACAGTTATTGAGAGTTGATTTGAGTTAATGAGTTATTCATTTGAGTCAATGTGGACCAGTGATGTCACTGGTCCACACTTTAACACTCAATAACTGTCAAATTAAATGACAGACTTTCAAAACAGTTTACAGTTTTCTGATATACTACTGATGTTCTAATGATACAAAGCTGGTTGAAAACGGGCAGAGTGTTCCTTTAATAATACAATTCTCCTTCATCTAATTGCCAAATCATAATCATCTTCCTAATCATGAGTCAATGTTTCTGACAGGGCAAACCTGATGGTTAAGGGGAAGTTGAAGTGGAAAGCACCTTTTAACGAGCCAACTGTCTCTGCAATGCTGTCGGGTCACTTGCCCTCAGTGCTGCTCACGTGACTGCACAGGTATTCCCCTCGACGAGACGGCGCTCCATTCAAGCCCTCTGGGGACAGGTAGAGACAGGCAGCAGTTAGTTCAGTTAGTGGACAGGTGAACTCCAGAGAGACAGGCGGTCCTTGATTCTCTCAAGTCTTCACTGTGGACTTCCCAAAGGTCTTGGCTGCGGTCAATAGCGGTGCCATTATTGCAGTAGTTGTTGGGTGTGTGATTATTTGTGTGTGTGTGTGTGTGTGTGTGTCTGTGTCTGTGTGCGATCATTAAAAGCAGAAAACACTGCATTGTATGAAACTAGACATAAACGATTATGTTTTGAACACAAATGATTCCAGATATCACACCACAGTTTCACGGTGCACCTGAACAATATGTCCTTCCATCAGCGAGGACACACCTCTTCCATCCAAAATGCCACATGTATGATCTCAGATCCTCTTGTGACTCCTCTCCGAATCAGAACTAAATGACAAATACAAGCCGGATCACACTGGGTCTCATTTGAACTAGATCACACTGGGTCTCATTTGAACTAGATCACACTGGATCTCATTTGAACTGCACAGCTTGCATGCGTTTACATACATTTAGACACACACACACACACACACACTGACAGCACATCATGTCCAGAGTCGAAGCTATTAGGGACACAAACCATCGTGCCCAGCTGAGGGAGCTGCGTACCGACATCTCCATGGCCGTGGACGACCCTTTCCCTCTGCTCTACGGGCTGGCTGACAAGAACATCATCACTGACCAACTACTCAAGGTGAGCGGAGCTTAGTTTGCCATTAACATCCACGTTCAATTGATGCTATTCATATTTTTCTGATAAATGTTGCTTACTCAGTCTGGTGAATATAACCTGTTTTTTGTCTCCTTGTTCCAGAGAAATCTACATTTGTATGAAAGTTTTTGTTTGTTTGTTTGTTTGTTTGTTTTTCAACCCTGTAGCCAACCTATTTATTTATCTATTTTAATCACAGAATCAACACATTTGTACGTATATACATCATACACAGGAAACCTACTGAGAGTATGTATGTACTGAGTATGGTATGTGATGGTAAATTTGGTTGATAAATATGACCAAGACTTTTTTTTTCCATGAAAGATGTATTTCCTATAGCCAACCAGTCAACCAGCTCACTGGCCAACCAGCTCAGCGGCCTGAACCAGCTCAGTGGCCTTGTGGTTTGAGTGTCCGCCCTGAGACTGGGAGGTTGTGAGTTCGATCCCCGGCCGAGTCATACCAAAGAATACCAAAGACTATAAAAATGGGACCCATTGCCTCCATGCTAGACACTCAGCATCAAAGGGTTGGAATTGGGGGGTTAGATCACCAAATGATTCGCTCCAGCAGGGGATGGATCAAATGCGGAGAACACATTTTGCACACTCAGGTGTGTGACAATCGTTGGGACTTTACCTTTACATTTACTTTACCCACAAGGTTATTTGATTCATCACTGTCACAGTTGGAGACAATATTATATATCTCCAATATTGTCTCAAAAAGTTTCTTATGGATCATCAGTTTGATTTTAGTAAATGTCTATTTAAAATAAATGATCACATGTACCAATATATGTTTTTGTATTTCTATGCTTGACCTCTCATTGTTTGTGTGGATGTTTAGGACACTCTGGAGAGGGAAGGCAGAGAAGGGATCCACAAGGCCATGTACTCCCTCCTGTCCTGGGTCCTGGAGCAGAGCAGATCCACTATCCAGGCCTTCTGGAGCAGCTTGACCAAAGACTACAACCTGGACAGCTACCCCAAGCTGCAGGCTCTGCTCACTAACCTGCAACACTCAAAGCAATGCTCAAGTAATGACAATACTTTATACATCTACTGGTATTTGTCAAAAAAGATCTGTCTGTCTCTGTCTGTCTGTCCGTATGTCCGTCCATCCGTCCGTATGTATGTATGTATGTCTGTCTGTCGGTCTGTCTGTCTGTCTGTCTGTCTGTAGACTGTAGTACAGATTGAGATTTAGTACACACTAGGGCATTCACGACTAGTGAATTTTGCTAGTCGACTAGTCGTCCCTAAAGGTAGTCGACTAGTCGACTAACCGTTTTTATTTATTTATTTTATTTTTATTTTATTTTTTTACTTTAAGAAAGAACATGAGGTATTTACACGACATACATGGACTATCATATCCCATATCCCCCACAAAGAACATCAAAACACAACAAAACAAAACAAGAAAACTGCATAAGATACACAATAATCCAAGAACAAACAAGACTATTGGACAAACAACCAAACAAAAACAATGCATTCAGCTCCTATCCTGATAAGCCTAATGACACTGGGGTAAAAAGTTCTTAAAGTCAAACTCTGTATGTGGTTGCCATATTTTGGGGATGTCTAAGAATCTGCCTTTGCTTGAGAGTTCATTCCACCAGTGAACTACAGCTGGGGGATTGGATGCTTTCCAATTTAAAGCTATGCATTTCCTAGCTGCCAACAGGGCAAGATCTATGTACGGTATTTACTTTGAATGCATTGTTTTGGTTTGGTTGTTTGTCCAATAGTCTTGTTTGTTCTTGGATTATTGTGTATCTTATGCAGTTTTCTTGTTTTGTTTTGTTGTGTTTTGATGTTCTTTGTGGGGGATATGGGATATGGGATATGATAGTCCATGTATGTCGTGTAAATACCTCATGTTCTTTCTTAAAGATTAAAAAAAAAAAAAAAAAAAAAAAAAAAAAAAAAATTTTTGCTAAAACGACTAGTCGACTACTAAGCACAGTGTCGACTAGTGGTTTTACTAGTCGACTAGTCGACTAGTCGACTAGTCTGTGAATGCCCTAGTACACACCCGTTATCACCTGTTATATGAAATGTTATGTGACATTTCCAATCAATAATATTGGATTTGATCATTTGGTCTGGTGTGGAATTTTCTGCTCCTCTAAACGACAGCATCTCTATCATAGCTAACATTTGTGGAACTTTCAACCTGTGTTATTGTTGCCACCTTCGGTCAGGCAGAGATTCGGACGGCCCCAGAAGTGGTAAG
The DNA here is from genome assembly GCF_964638095.1 of Poromitra crassiceps. Classification (NCBI taxonomy): domain Eukaryota; kingdom Metazoa; phylum Chordata; class Actinopteri; order Beryciformes; family Melamphaidae; genus Poromitra; species Poromitra crassiceps. The sequence continues at coordinate 6,654,264 of NC_139639.1, forward strand.
AGGTCCCCAGGAGGCTCCAAACCACCTCACAGCAAGAAGAGGAGCCGGGACGACAGTCAGACATCCTCCCACCATCACCATTCCCAGTACCATGCTAAGACCAACAATCCACCAGGTTATCTCTCATTACAATACCATGCTAAGACCAACAATCCACCAGGTTATCTCTCATTACAATACCATGCTAAGACCAACAATCCACCAGGTTATCTCTCATTACAGTACCATGCTAAGACCAACAATCCACCAGGTTATCTCTCATTACAATACCATGCTAAAACCAACAATCCACCAGGTTATCTCTCATTACAATACCATGCTAAGACCAACAATCCACCAGGTTATCTCTCATTATAGTACCATGCTAAGACCTACAATCCACCAGGTTATCTCTCATTACAATACCATGCTAAGACCAACAATCCACCAGGTTATCTCTCATTACAATACCATGCTAAGACCAACAATCCACCAGGTTATCTCTCATTACAATACCATGCTAAGACCAACAATCCTCCAGGTTATCTCTCATTACAATACCATGCTAAGACCAACACTCCACCAGGTTATCTCTCATTACAATACCATGCTAAGACCTACAATCCACCAGGTTATCTCTCATTACAATACCATGCTAAGACCAACAATCCACCAGGTTATCTCTCATTACAATACCATGCTAAGACCAACAATCCACCAGGTTATCTCTCATTACAATACCATGCTAAGACCTACAATCCACCAGGTTATCTCTCATTACAATACCATGCTAAGACCTACAATCCACCAGGCTATCTCTCATTACAATACCATGCTAAGACCAACAATCCACCAGGTTATCTCTCATTACAGTACCTTGTTTTGACTCTTTTTGATCATGACAAAATGTGTTGTGGCGTCTTTGCTGCAGGGGGTAAGGTGAAGTTATACAGAGTGAAGAGTGAAGCTCCACTCCCTCGACTACCATCTGCAAATGGTAATCATAACTCAATGTAACAAAATAAAGGCTGAAACATGGATTTTGTAACTGTCAACACATTTGAGCATTATGCTGCCCCCTAGCTGTGCAGACGGTGTGCTCCTCCTCAGTGCAGACAGCAGTCACGCTGTCCTCCACTGAGCTGCCAGCCAGCCATGAAGCCAGAGAGCAGATCCTCATCAAGCAGGTGTTTGGCCCTGATGGTAAGCTGTGGGGTCTACACACACACACACACACACACACGCACGCACGCACACACACACACACACACACACACACACACACACACACACACACGCACGCACGCACACGCACACGCACGCACACACACACACACACACACACACGCACGCACGCACACACACGTGTGTGTGTGTGTGTGTGTGTGTATGTATGTATGTATGTATGTATGTATATATATATATATATATATATATATATATATATATATATATATATATATCAATACACTGGTGGCAAGTACAGTGAGGAAAAAGCTGCTGAAAGTACAATCCTAAAATGTGTCATAGTGGCAATCAATCTTTCTCAATATGTGCATTGGGTGCATAGTGACTGTGACAGCACCTGGGTGCATAGTGACTGATCATTGGGTGCATAGTGACTGCAGTGCTGGCAACGCTTTATGGCCATTAGCAATTGCACTTAATGAAAATGATTGTAAAGAGCTACTAAACACAGCTTGAGTATTGGATTTATTTTGAAAGCTGTAAACTGTTACATTTGTATTGTTTAATTTGTGATATGAGAGAATGTGAAGAGATCATTTAGCATCAGAAAGTCCTTGAAGTGTATTCAAGTGGTGTGGTGTCATTTTGAATGTGTCTGTCATTCAACAGGGAGTGCCAAAAAGTGCATTAAGGTCGGTGGGGAGTATTACTCCTCTGGTCCATCAGAGGAGGCAAGCGGAACCACGTCCAAAGCAGCTAAGACCATGTTTCACCACAGGGGGGAGACAAACACCGGCCGGATAGAGGTCACACAATCCACTGACTGCAACAACCATATGAGTCATAAGTAAGGCAAGCTCTAATATCTTAACGGTGTGTGTGTGTGTGTGTGTGTGTGTGTGTGTGTGTGTGTGTGTGTGTGTGTGTGTGTGTGTGTGTGTGTGTGTGTGTGTGTGTGTGTGTGTGTGTGTGTGTGTGTGTGTGTGTGTGTGTGTGTGTGTGTGTGTGCGTGTGCATGCATGCGCGTGTGCGTGTGTGCGTGTGTGTGTGTGCGTGTGTGTGTGTGCGTGCGCGTGCATGTGTGTGTGTGTCTGTGTGTGTGTGTGTGTGCGTGCGTGCGTGCGCGCGCGTGTGTGTGTGTGTGTCAGGCTCAGGCTCATTCTAATGATGATGAGTGCACGGTGTGTAAGGATGGAGGTGAGCTGATATGCTGTGACGGCTGTCCCAGAGCCTTTCATCTGTCCTGCCTCGACCCGCCACTCACAACCATACCAAGGTGCAACGCTGCCATACCTACTGGACTCATATCTATAGCATAGTCATTCATTATAGCGGTCTATAGTTGAAACGCAGGCGGTGATGCCCCTGAATGCAATCATAATAAATGTGACAGAATGGTTGATTGTTAAACGATATTAATAGTTTCACACCTGAATCCAGTTTAATATAGCCTATGTATTTGGTCAATATATTGGCATGTGTGGATCTGGGGACCTCTTGTTGTTATTTCAACTCTTATTTTGAAAAGAAAGATGTTGGTGTCAATTGCAATGTTAAATCTGCAGTGGTCCATGGCGATGTGAGTTGTGCCAGGGCAACCGAGTGAAAAAGGAGAACCCCCAGCTCAAAGTAAGTATCTGAGGGGGAGAAAATGCTTTCCAGCCTACTGGAAATGGATTCAGACTTCATAACATATAGCAATATGTAATTGTCGCTGTCGGGCACAAGCAAATTCTAAGTGCTATTTATATGAAAAGTTTCCTGGTGATATATAAGTAGCTTATTGAGTCCATTGTCCATATGAGCTCTTCAAAATGGGTTCTGTGAGGGTTGAGTTTTGTACACGCTGAAGGGCACATAATAGTACTGCGATCTGATATCTCTGTGGGTTTGTGGGGGGGGGGGGGTCCTGCAGGGAGGGGTGATATGTTCTGAGGGAATGTGTTTGTGTATGTGTAGGCCTACAGTATGTATAGGTTTTTGTAGATGTTTGTGGTTTTTGTGGTTTTCTTTCTTTATGTTGAACATTTTAAATCACACAAAAAAAGTATCAAAAACATAAGTAGCTTATTGAGATCCCATTACAAATATGAGGAAAATAAGAAAAATGCCGTGAACGTATAACATGTAAATGACAATTCTACATATCATCTACATCTTACAAAATCATCATATTTCAATTGTGTACCTATTTTAAGCTAAATTGACAGCTGACGTTGCTCCTCAACCTTTGTCACGTTGAAAAAACAACAACATTGTAAAATGTCCCGGGTGCATGATGGGAGTCGAGCCAGAAAAGGACACTGATTCTACTGACCACAGCCATCGCATTTCCCCATCCCAGCCGCTCATGCCTCAGCCTCTGCAGACCAACACCAGCTCCAGTAGCTCCACCATGGACATCTCCTTCTACTCCTCGCGGTCCTCCTCCTCTCTCTCCAGTGTGACGGCAGCTAACAACGGCCCCGGTGCCAGAAACCAGGTGGAGTGGTTGCTGAGATGTTTGGTGGTGGTGGTGGTGGTGGTGGTCCTTTCATCTCGTTCATGCCTTCTCCTGTTGTCATAGTGTACCTGCTGAATGACAAATTAATTCCATGTACTCTGTGGTCTTTTCTCCTTTTGCACCTGCAATGTTTTGTATTCACTTTATTAAATACTACTTAAATACTATATTTATTATTTTGTAATTACTACTTACTATAACCAAGTGTTTTCTCTCCTTGTGATCGGTGTGCACGTCACCGTCACGTGTGTGTCACCAGTGCTCAGGTGGGGAGATGGTCAGTGTGAGGGAGGCGTGTGGTGTTTGCCACCTTGCTGGAGGAGACCTGACTCACTGTCTCCAGTGCTTACAGAGCTACCACCTGCACTGCCACTTCTCACAGTAAGACTTCTCCATATCGCTTGAGTCGACTTCTCTCAAACCAATACATCTAGGGCTGCAACTAGCGCTTATTTTCATCATCGATTCATCTGTCAATCATCTTCTCCACCAATCGAAGTCCTTTGGTCGATAAAATGTCACAAAAAATGTCCATCACTTTTTCCCCGAGGGAAGTCTGGCACGCGAGACTACTTTGTCCCCCAAAGTCCAAGATGACATCCTCAAATGTCTTCTCTGCTCCTAACCAACAGTCACAACCCAGAGACAATCAGTCTGCTCTCATAGAAGACAAAAGAAACCAGAAAATATTCACATTTAAGGAGCTGGAACAAGAGCATTTTAGTATTTGTTTCTTAAAATTATTCTAAATGATGAATCCATTATAAAAATATAAAAGTTGGCAATATATTTTCTGTCGATCGACTAAATGGTTAGTCGACTAATCGTTGCAGCTCTAAATACACCTTCATATAAGTTGATGAAGATGATGCGAAATACAGACACTTTGGCAAACCCAGAGTCATGTATAGAGAAGTTGTGAGATCTCCATTCACTCTAATGGACCAGTTTTTTACATTGGAAAAGGAACTTTTGGCAAAAAGGAACTTTTGGGAAGTAAGGTTCTGGATTAAGGAGCGCTGTCGAGTTGCAGCAGAATGGACTGTTTATGATGTACTCTGAACGGTTAAGACGTTTAAAGAATCAAATTGTATATTATCAGCTTTATTTTATGCTTTCAAACGTAGCGCGAGCCCCCTTCCTGGATCTGCCTTTGGGATCTCCGCTGACGCCACTCTCTTACTAGATTGCTCTGGACAAACCTCAATCTCCGCCTCATCCTAACCTGATCCATGCATTACACTATACATCAGTGTTGTACATACCTCCCATTTGTCCCAAACGCTTTCTGTGGCTTGGAGTATTGATGAGCAGTGTGCATTATGGGTGTGATCATTATCTAGCTGATGGTTACTAGTGGATCTAATGGACAGCAGCACGGTATATCATGTATATTATAGAAGACGATCGATACTCTTTTACAAAATGGCTCCCGGCGAACACACTGAAAACCCTCTGATGGTGTCTTGTAACAGTAGCAATGAGTGCTGCAGTCATCTGAGTCATCTGTAGCACTTCTGTATGTTGGATAGGGAAGTAATGATGCACTGCTTCAATGAGCATTATATTACCATAACATTATAATAGCAGCCAATGCTCTGAAACCAATGATATTTTTAATGTTTTCCAATGAGTTTAACAGTTGTTTTTTTTAAGAGTCACATAAGCTACAATAAACAGCATCTCCAAGAAGATCTTCTGATGGTTGTTTTAAGAGCAAGATGGAAGTGAATCAGTTTAGGTCCCCATCTGAAAAAGGTTCAGAACCTCTGCTCACTCTGTAATGTACTTGTTTGATTTGCGTATCAAATATTGATGGGCGATAATAACACTCACTCACTCACTACTCACTGACTCACTGACTCACTGACTCACTCACTCACTCACTCACAGTATCCCTATGTTTCCTATAGGGGGAGATCTATCTGCTCCTCATGCTCCAGGCCCTGGGGAAACTCTGCAGAGAAGGAGGCTGAATCCAGAGGCCTACAGGTAGGTGTGTGTGTGTGTGTGTGTGTGTGTGTGTGTGTGTGTGTGTGTGTGTGTGTGTGTGTGTGTGTGTGTGTGTGTGTGTGTGTGTGTGTGTGTGTGTGTGTGTGTGTGTGTGTGTGTGTGTGTGTGTGTGTGTGTGTGTGTGTGTACTCATCTGCATGTATGTAGTTTACCATTATGCTTGTGTGTGACAATTAGGTGAGTTTGGGTTTCGTATGTTTACAGAGAATATGTGCACCTCTGTTATCCGAGATTATTCTGAATATGTCTCCAGATGTATCTCTGCACTCATCCAATCTTGTGTGTGTGTGTGTGTGTGTGTGTGTGTGTGTGTGTGTGTGTGTGTGTGTGCGTGCGTGTGCGTGTGTGTGTGTGTGTGCGTGCGTGCGTGCGTGCGTGCGTGTGTGTGTGCCCGTGCGTGCGTGTGTGTGTGTGTGTGTGTGTGTGTGTGTGCGCGCGTGTCCCAGCTCCCCCAAGTGGTTCAGAATGCACACAGCCATGAGCAGACCTCCTCTCTCTCTGAGCCCATGCTCCACAAGGATGAATTAGACTCTATTCTGGGAGAGGTGAGCAGTTCTGCAATCTAGCAATATTAGATGGACTTGTTGTCACTGATGTCATACTTGTTCTTGAAGCCATGATTTTGACAGTATGGTCACTGTCCGTTTTGGTACAAACTGATAATTGGGACCAGTGGTAGTCTAATCATTAGACTAACCACTAGTCCCAATTCTCAGTAGAAACAGCAGGTATTAGTATATGCAATTAGACTATAATTGTATACTAATAGCTGCTGTTTCTCCTCTTTTCTATCTCAGCAGGGCTCCATTGATGGGATCCTGCAATGGGCTTTCCACAACATCTCCAGGCCTCTTCCAGACTGTCAAGGATACTACCAGTGACTGACAAACAATGTGCTGTTACTACTGCACACATTCTGATTCTTCTTGGAACATTTTGAATAATGCATTGGTGAATATACCCGATTAAAATTTAAATAGGCTGCTGCATTATACGAACAAGCCCCAAGCCAATTTCTCAATTGAAAATTGGCACAGAGGAAGCAATATGCATTAGTTGTGGTTAGGTGGCTATTGAACTCTATTTTCATAGAGGCTCTACCATACTGTACATGGACAGAATGTCAATACTGTAGCATTTGTTGCAGGGAACAACTGGATTGAACGTTTCTGTTCTTGATATTGTTATTCATACACACACACATCATGCACTGATGAGCAATATAGCCTGCAGTATCGTTAGTTGTAATTCCAAGAAGCCAAATTTGATGATTTTTCTCCAATTTATACTAGCTTGCACTAAATGTGTTGAATTTACACAAGATTTGATTGAAATATAAGAACCTTTTCAGAACTCAGACCCCACATTGTTCAAGTAAATAATGTCTGTGTACCACACCCACGTATTTTAATAATGCTGCTCTGAATAAAAGCGATGTTGGAAAAGTTACTCTGTCCATCCTTCCCTCCCATGCGTCCTACCTCACCCCCTCCTGCTGTGCATCCTCACCCCCTCCTGCTGTGCATCCTCACCCCCTCCTGCTGTGCAGGTCTCTGGCTTCCCATGTGGTAGAATGTTCTCCCTGCTCATCGTCATACCTCCCCTGGTTCCAACAGGACTTTGTTGTGCCAAGTTCTCTTCTCAGGAGTAATGAGTCAAGGTGGCCTCCCCTCCGGGGGCAGTGGACGGCTTCAATACCAATGTATCTTAACGTGTAAATATTGTGCCGTGCCTCTGTAAAGTGGACAGCTACAGGGCTAGATGGACCATGATTACGGATTGCACACCTGTGTTCGGTGATACGAGTTTCGAGGGCTCGAGAAGTTTTACCAATGTAAACAAGACCACAAGGACATTGCAGCATGTAGATGACATTCTGCGTTTTACAAGTTATAAGTCCTTTTATAATACATTTTTTCCCCAGAGTGTGGATGGTTGAAGGTCTTGGTTTTGTACGTAAAATGGCACTGCTGACAATTTCCACATCTGTAATTGCCTGAGGGGATTTGACTAAGAAAGTGAGTGGGGGGGCGAGGAGGAGGCAGATCTGATCTCTCCAGCATATTACGAAGATTAGAAGTTTTTTATAGACAAGGCAAGGGAGGACATCAAAACAAAAAATGCTTATAAAATAGTTTTACTTGTTCAAACCAAACGGTTCAGATATATTTAGAAACAGGAGAGACCGCATAACATTTCAATCGGACCAAAACGTAAAAGAATGGCGGATTTAAAGAAAATATTCTTTCAATGTTGTTGTTTGGTGTTTTTTGGTCAGAGTGAAATGTTCTATGGTCTCTCCCGATTCTAAATATAGCTGAACCTTTTGGCTTGACGAAGTAAAACAATTTTTTATACGCCTTTTACGAAATGTCTATGGGAAAATAAATGGCGGGTGAAAATCTCTGGTACAGTGCTGAAGCAGGAAGTAGGCGGTCACATTGCCTCTCTACACAAACTCCCACATGCATTCACACGGGGGGCGACGTTGTCCCCGATTTCGGGGGAAGAGTTGACATTCACACAATACAGCAGATGGTTTGAGTTGGATGATGAGGTATGCACCCTGAGAAATGCCTCTGTTTAACAGCAATTCCTTGAAGACTATCACTTAGATGTGGAATGTTGTTGTTCTTTTCTTCTTCATGGGATTCAAGAGTTTTTAGCATGACTGCCAGAGGAATGGAGGTCCGCCAGGCAGCACAGAGATGTTTCTCCCCTCTGTGTGTTTGGTTGCCATACCTCCCTGCACCTACAGGCCCAAAACAGTGGGAGGAACATGCCTGGCAGGAACGGTTACATGCTGCCACTCCGACGTGCTGCCACTCCGACGTTCTGCCACTCCGAAATATCGGCACTCAGAAAGGGATCATGTCTATGTTCCCCGGGTTCTATATTCCCCGTTTTTCACGCCAAACCTAACCTCCCCCCATGCCTAAACCTAACCTCCCCCAGACCCTAACCCAAAACCTAACCTCTCCCACCCCCACGCCTAAACCTAAGGTCGGCATTGCGGCTTCTAAGGTGAACGACCGCCAGTCCGAATAATGGAAGTTAACGTTCGGAGTGGCAGGGCTTCGGAAAGGCAGTCAGTAGCCGGCAGGAACATGCCTGGCAGGCTGCATGTGTGCCTCGATCTGTTTATTTATGAGCCCGCTTTCTTAATGCTCCATGAAACAGGACGCATATTTGAGGGCTACGCTCTTTCCTTGGCGGGCTTAGAAAAACACACACAAAAACAAAACAAAACAAAGAATATCTTCTTCCATCAATAATTCTAGGGTCAATTTGCATCACGGCTGCTGGCAGTAAATGGCAATACACCGCACAACTTGATACTGTAGAATGTCACAGTTTATGACCAAAACGATAGGATTCCACGAGTTTTTCCTTCCACTATATCAGCCTGGATGGTTTTTCCTCATTCACCAATCCACATTCCATCTGAAGGTAGCCATACCTTTGATATCATAACTGAAGGTGTGGCTGCAGCCATACCTTTGCAGCCGACGTCTGCGTGTAGGTTGGATCCTGACTCATGCTATGTGCTTTCACACAGCTCCCTTCGCTTTTCTAGCATCGTAACAAGACACCACAGGAAAGATTTATCAAACATTCCAACAGTTCACTCTCGTATGAAAAGGGGGGGGGGGGGGGGGGGAATCTTACCACTAGGTGGCACTCATCTGATGTTGATGTAGTGAAAGGCTGTGCTCCATATTTCAGTGAACATTTGTGAAGCATTGTTCTCCATGAAGCATCAGCAGCATATGATATCAGGATGTGTGTGGAGAGACGTTCATGTGAGTTGCCGTCTCAACGGCACAAAGGGCCACTGCCACTCTATTTCCTAAACAAATATTTGATACCAGCAGCGTGAAGAAGAAAAATGTGCCTAGGTGGTGTTTATAGAAAACCAGACCTGGCACATCTCTCCTCTTACACAAACTCTCTCTGTTACCTTGCTGCCTCTCCCTGCTTTTACTGGGCTTCACAATATCATGTCATAAATACATGTTATCAATACATTTATAGGCCACAAGTGATCTACAGTAGCAAATAAGCTTATCAACAGTTTTTTTTTTTTAACCAAGAGGCTGTTTGGTTTTTAAATAGTGCCACTACTGCACTTTTACTATAGAGAGCCAAGGTGGAACGTCACTTCCTGCTTCAGCACTGTACCAGAGATTTTCATCCGCCATTTATTTTCCCATAGACATTTCGCAAAATGCTTATAAAAATAGTTGTATTTGTTCAAACCAAACGGTACAGATATATTTGGAAACAGGAGAGATCGCATAACATTTAACTCGGACCAAAACGTAAAAGAAATGTGGGTTTAAAGAACATATTTTTTCAATGTTGTTGCTTGTTTGTTTTTGGTCCGAGTGAAATGTTCTATGGTCTCTCCCGTTTCTAAATATATCTGAACCGTTTGGTTTGAACAAGTAAAACTATTTTTATAAGCATTTTACGAAACGTCTATGGGAAAATAAACGGCGGATGAAAATCTCTGGTACAGTGCTGAAGCAGGAAGTGACGTTCCACTTTGCCTCTCGATAACTACAGCAACTATCACACTTTATAGATAATGCATGTAGCTTCTGCTGCACAGGTTTTTATCATGCTTTTAGTTGCTCCTTGTCTCTTATGTGTTTCGTCTCATGATCTGAGGCTTGTGCTAAAGAATTCTCGTGCATTTTTATGTAAATACACAATTAAACCTGATTACCTCATCTCAGTGACACATTTCAGTATTAGCAGTTTAATTACGTATATTAGGTTTAGATGCTTAAGATATGTATGGGTGGGTGGTTCAGTGGGCTAGTTGTGCTACAATGTGTTTACAATGTGTGTGTGACACGCTCATGTGCTTCCTCCAAATCTCTGCTCTGTATATTTCACACCATGTTATCAGGTTTAGAAGTAATCTGGAGTTGATTTTGGAAGACTGGGACATTTCTCAGATGATCGTCTCATGTTTGGAAGACTGGGACATTTCTCAGATGATCGTCTCATGTTTGGAAGACTGGGACATTTCTCAGATGATCGTCTCATGTTTGGGAGACTGGGACATTTCTCAGATGTCTCATGTTTGGGAGATGGGGACATTTCTCAGATGTCTCATGTTTGGGAGACTGGGACATTTCTCAGATGATCGTCTCATGTTTGGAAGACTGGGACATTTCTCAGATGATCGTCTCATGTTTGAGAGACTGGGACATTTCTCAGATGATCGTCTCATGTTTGAAAGACTGGAACATTTCTCAGATGATCGTCTTGGGAGACTGGGACATTTCTCAGATGATCGTCTCATGTTTGGATGACTGGGACATTTCTCAGATGATCGTCTCATGTTTGGAAGACTGGGACATTTCTCAGATGTCTCATGTTTGGAAGACTGGGACATTTCTCAGATGATCGTCTCATGTTTTCGAGACTGGGACATTTCTCAGATGATCGTCTCATGTTTGGGAGACTGGGACATTTCTCAGATGATCGTCTCATGTTTGGGAGACTGGGACATTTCTCAGATGATCGTCTCATGTTTGGGAGACGGGGACATTTCTCAGATGATCGTCTCATGTTTGGCAGACGGGGACATTTCTCAGATGATCGTCTCATGTTTGGGAGGTGAGTGTGCGAGATTAGCAGTGAAGCACACACATACAGTACACTACTATGCACTCAATACTCTGTGTCATTCATTCGGAAGTCTCAAGGCAGCATTCCTTGAACGCACACACATAGCATACTACTCCTACTCTTCCTGTTATGATGTGATTGGTCACAAACGTGGAATTCTTTGGAACAGTATGATAAGTGAAATTCCCACGCTTTGGCCATCCTCTCTGCAGCTTCCAGGCAGGGCACTCAGATGAGCTTCCAGTGGGTGTTCCTTTGGTCTGCGGGTATCTGGGGGGGTGAGGAGGGGCGGCACTATACTTCCAGTCAGGACCCCCTCTCTCTTTCTTCAAGCCATTGTTATGGGCAGGAAACTGGGGTGGGGGGGACATTGTTTAAGCGCTGGTGTGAGGTTTCAGAGCCTCGGGCCTTGGTTCTTTGTACCACTGACTTCTTATAATAGTATGATTTGATGACCCTGAGATAGTGTCAGCGTATTTGCTTTTGAGTGGTAATTCACTGGATCAAATCAATTGAATGTCCTTCCAGCCCCTTTCGCTACTATATCTATATCTAATGTATCATCTATATCTGATACATCTGATACATCAACACAGACATCAACACCTCCCATTTGAGAATGAGAATATCAATTTGAATGATTTAACGTCCATTTTGTCCGCAAACTTTTGACACAGTAGAATGGTCCATGAAAGTGCCAACATTCCAGTGTTGCATAAGAGCGGGTCTGAAGTCAATCAGGTTCCTTATTTGTGTTTCTGATCTCGCTGAAGTGGATCAGAACATACTGTTTGGTGTTGGCTGGGGGCGAGCATGCTGCCAACACACACACACACGCACACAGGCACGCGCACGCACGCACGCACGCACGCACGCACGCACGCACGCACGCACGCACGCACACACACACACACACACACACACACACACACACACACACGTGTGACATCTAGTCAGATGCTTTCCAAAAAAAGCAATTTTTTTTACAGTGACTTGTATATACACATTGTATATAGAAGTCACTGTAAATTCTTTTGCTTATGTCCAACAAAGTATTCTTGCCTTGATCGCCTTGACTATATGTGTAACCTTCTTTCTCCTTTTTTTCTCTGTATGTGTGTACTTGTGTACTCTGTGTGTACTTGAGAGCAAAGCTAACCGGAGCCCAATTCCTTGTATGTGTTTGCATGCTTGGCCAATAAAGCTGATTCTGATTCTGACACACACACACACACACACACACACACACACACACACACACACACACACACACACACACACACACACACACACACACACACACACACACACACACACACACATACACACACACACACACACACACACACACACACGTGACATCTAGTCACATGCTTTCCACCCTTTTGCAAAGAACTCCATTCTGAATTTTACTCTTTTAGTAAAATGTCGAGTTTGCACTGTTTTTCCTGGCTTGTCTGTTGCTAGTATATAGTATAATATATAGTATATAGTATGTAGTATTATATCACAGGGCTGAGGTCTTTATGAAACAATGGTCCCGTTGCTCAGCCTTACAATGAATCCATGTCTTCTCCACCATGTGGTCAGCATGCCACAGCACTGAGTAACCACATCACAACAAGATTCATTTGACAAGACAGCAACTTCCCTGCATCCAACTAGATCTGTCTACATGTCTCCTGCATCCAACTACATGTCTCCTGCAACCAACTAGACCTGTCTACATGTCTCCTGCATCCAACTAGATCTGTCTACATGTCTCCTGCATCCAACTAGATCTGTCTACATGTCTCCTGCATTCAACTAGATCTGTCTACATGTCTCCTGCATCCAACTAGATCTGTCTACATGTCTCCTGCATCCAACTAGATCTGTCTACATGTCTCCTGCATCCAACTAGATCTGTCTACATGTCTCCTGCATCCAACTAGATCTGTCTACATGTCTCCTGCATCCAACTAGATCTATCTGCATGTCTCCCCAATACGCAGCGCTATGCTGCCTGTGGTACAGTATAGTCATATCTGAGGACCAACATCCAAACCTCTTGAGAAGAAAACTACTCCAACTCTCTCTGTGTCTCTCTCTCAGTGTGTGTGTGTGTGTGTGTGTGTGTGTGTGTGTGTGTGTGTGTGTGTGTGTGTGTGTGTGTGTGTGTGTGTGTATGTGTGTGCGCGCGTGTGTGTGTGTGTGTGTGTGGATATCTCTCTCTCTCTGTCTCTCTCTCTCTCTGTCTCTCTGTCCCCTGAGGAGGTCAGATAATGATATGCTGCATGCAGATTGCAGGGTTCCATCGGTCTGGAACTGTAAACACAGCGGAGAAGGCTCGTTAGGACATTCCAGAAAGGTCCTCAACTGGGGATTCTTGGAAGCTTCTCGGGTGTTTGCATTCTTCCTGTGGGACACCAGCGCTAACAGCTAACAGCTAACAGCATGGCCTGTGATCACTGCCCTGTCCTGAGTGACCAGCGCAAACAGCTAACAGCTAACAGCATGGCCTGTGTCATGATCACTGCCTTGTCCTGAGTGACCAGCGCTAACAGCTAACAGCTAACAGCATGGCCTGTGGTCACTGCCCTGTCCTGAGTGACCAGCGCTAACAGCTAACAGCTAACAGCTAACAGCATGGCCTGTGATCACTGCCCTGTCCTGAGTGACCAACGCTAAGAGAATTATATCATCATATCATACCTTTATTATATATATTTATATGAGGGGAAATGAAGGCTAGCAGATGTTGAGCATTCCTCAGCTCTCCTCATACCTGGGCAGTGATGCAGGTGTAACTGGATGCGAGTCCCGAGTGGTAGCAAGTGGGTTGGTTAAACTCACTCCCCTGTATAAAGGCCCGTTAATCAGCTCCGCCAGTGGTTAGTGTGTACGCTTTGGAAGCGGGAGGTTGGCGGATCCAATCCCGCTCCACCCCTGGGCAAGCCCTCAACATGGGTTGCTGCTGTCAACATATTGCGGGTTACACAGGTATAGCAATCAATCCGGAATACAGTTATTTATGGTACTCTTAACTTATGGGTTATCTGTCCTTTTTTCAAATTAAATCGGCAAAATTCCACATCGATTCTTCAGGAGTTTGAGTTGAACATGGAAAAGTAGACTTTGCAAACTTTGGCAACATGAACAAAACTTTCATCCTAAAAGATTCTCTGCAAAACGCCTGGACTCAAAGGCTCAGCCAGTCAGTCTGACGGCGAAAGAGTTGTCTTCACTTCACTGATGAGTTTCAACATCCTGTACATCCCCATACTGTCATTACAGACTGGGGTTTTCACACCGCTCTGCATCAGAATGAGCCAGACTGGGGTTTTCACACCGCTCTGCATCAGAATGAGCCAGACTGGGGTTTTCACACCGCTCTGCATCAGAATGAGCCAGACTGGAGATCCAGGCTTCCAGCTCACATCATGTAGGCCAGTGGTTCCCAAACTGGGGTACGCGTACCCCTAGGGGTACGTGGAGGTACTACAGGGGGTACGCCAAAATAAATCTGACCCCCCCTCCCCCCCCCTCCGGCAAAGTTAAACCCACACAGGTGAAGGCCGAGTCCCGGCGGTCCAAAGCAGATCCAGGGCCTCAAGTGGGGCGATGTTTAGCAGAACAAACAGTACCGTTAGCGGTGCTAGCCTCGCAGCTAGTAGTGTCAACACGGGCGCTTGCGCTGGTCAAAGTGATGGTGAATCCGAGCCCGAAGCCCAAAAAAGAAAAGCGATTTTTTTTTGCATCCCTGTGTTATGAGAGGACTTTTTATGAGGCTGAATAAACAGCATGACTTTAAAAAGTTTGGGAACCACAGATAGGCTAATACTAAGGTTATTTGAGCAAAAAGCTAACCTTTGTGCCTTTGTGTATTATTAGTATTACTAGTATTATTATTGCCAAGATAATTCCTTTTCAGGCATGGACTTGTTCCCAGCACAGCTCAGTTAGGCCATGTCTTTCAAGATCATTCAGCCAGATAACTCTCAAGTTTAGCATCAAATAACTTTATAGGTGTTTTTCCCCCATAAGTAACAATATTATTTAGTTTACATAACGGTAATACTAATTGATTAGATTTAGAACTAATACAATTTGGCAGATTATTAAAAAAAATCAAGAGTTCAATATAATTCTTTTTCACAGTTATCTGGATAAGTGGGTAACAATCGATGCTTCTTGACTGCCTGTTTTCTGAGAACATTGAGTGCCTAATGTAGACACAGCAGCTGGCCCACTTTCTATATCTGGGTTATTAATACATAGCATGACTTTTCATTTCTATAACTTAAAGCAATTCAAATTCTCCCAGTTGGTATTATTGGTCATTTGAGTTCTATTCATCTCAGAATAGACATTGCCCCCCCCCCCCAACACACACACACACACACACACACACACACACACACACACACACACACACACACACACACACACACACACACACACACACACACACACACACACACACACACACACACACACAGGGCCTTAAAAATAGACTGTCTGTGTCAAATAAGACAATGCTGGTCTTTTAGTCAACACAATACAGTCTTTGTGTGTCAGCAGCTATTAACATATCTCCCAGCTGAATCAGCAGTTACTGGTAGTAACTGCAGAGCTGGAAGTCATCTGTCTCATCATGCTGTTAGAAAGTGCTTGATTTGCATAGTAGGCTCCTCCCCGCAAGCCAAGCCGAAAAACAGGTCCTGCAGTGAGGGAGTTGACTATTTGACGAGATTGTTATCTGAAGGTGTCACTTATCAATGCACAGGATACGATGTTATATCCTTTATCAATACACAGGATACGATGTTATATCCTTTATCAATACACAGGATACGATGTTATATCCCTTATCAATACACAGAATATGATGTTATATCCCTTATCAATACACAGGATATGATGTTATATCCCTTATCAATACACAGAATATGATGTTATATCCCTTATCAATACACAGGATATGATGTTATATCCCTTATCAATACACAGGATATGATGTAATATCATTTATCAATACACAGAATATGATGTTATATCCCTTATCAATACACAGAATATGATGTTATATCCCTTATCAATACACAGGATATGATGTTATATCCCTTATCAATGCACAGGATACGATGTTATATCCCTTATCAATACACAGGATATGATGTTATATCCCTTATCAATACACAGGATATGATGTAATATCATTTATCAATACACAGAATATGATGTTATATCCCTTATCAATACACAGGATATGATGTTATATCCCTTATCAATACACAGGATACGATGTTATATCCCTTATCAATACACAGAATATGATGTTATATCCCTTATCAATACACAGGATATGATGTTATATCCCTTATCAATACACAGAATATGATGTTATATCCCTTATCAATACACAGGATATGATGTTATATCCCTTATCAATACACAGGATATGATGTAATATCATTTATCAATACACAGAATATGATGTTATATCCCTTATCAATACACAGGATATGATGTTATATCCCTTATCAATACACAGGATATGATGTTATATCCCTTATCAATACACATGATATGATGTTATATCCCTTATCAATACACAGAATATTATGTTATATCCCTTATCAATACACAGGATATGATGTTATATCCCTTATCAATGCACAGGATATGATGTTATATCCCTTATCAATACACATGATATGATGTTATATCCCTTATCAATGCACAGGATATGATGTAATATCCCTTATCAATGCACAGGATATGATGTTATATCCCTTATCAATACACATTATGTAATATCCATATCAATGCACAGGATATGAAAAGCCTTGTTACCATGCATGTGGACAACACTTTTGTGTTTTATCTGATCCTTAACGAGCGCAGCTTCATCAGCTTATCCTTAACAACCGCAGCTGCACCTCGTTGGCTGGCATACATCAGCGGTGTTTGGTTGTTGAATGAATTCGTTCATCATACAGTAGGCTAGGCTACACTAACCTATGAAAATATTCATTTGGGCGAGGAGCTGAGGGAAAATGCCTTCGCTCGCCTTTCAATCCAGGAGCGGTGGATGTCGCCTGAAAGCACACCGCAGGACGGGAATGTGGCCGTGCTGCTTGGCTCTGTGTGAAAGCAATTTCTGTGGCGAGGCTGCTGGCTTTGCGGGCCTTCTGAACTGCAATTTTGCGCGATCTGTGTGTGAAAGAGCCTTCTCTCTCAGCCATCAGATCACATGCTATGTGCCTGCTCAGAGTCCTCTCTCTCCCTCTCTCTCTCTCTCAGCCATCAGATCACATGCTATGTGCCTGCTCAGAGTCCTCTCTCTCTCTCTCTCTCTCTCTCTCTCTCTCTCAGCCATCAGATCACATGCTATGTGCCTGCTCAGAGTCCTCTCTCTCTCTCTCTCTCAGCCATCAGATCACATGCTATGTGCCTGCTCAGAGTCCTCTCTCCCTCTCTCTCTCTCTCTCTCAGCCATCAGATCATATGCTATGTGCCTGCTCAGAGTCCTCTCTCTCTCTCTCTCTCTCTCTCTCAGCCATCAGATCATATGCTATGTGCCTGCTCAGAGTCCTCTCTCTCCCTCTCTCTCTCTCTCAGCCATCAGATCACATGCTATGTGCCTGCTCAGAGTCATCTCTCTCCCTCTCTCTCTCTCTCAGCCATCAGATCACATGCTATGTGCCTGCTCAGAGTCATCTCTCTCCCTCTCTCTCTCTCTCTCTCAGTCATCAGATCACATGCTATGTGCCTGCTCAGAGTCCTCTCTCTCTCTCTCTCTCAGCCATCAGATCACATGCTATGTGCCTGCTCAGAGTCCTCTCTCTCTCTCTCTCTCTCAGCCATCAGATCACATGCTATGTGCCTGCTCAGAGTCCTCTCTCTCTCTCTCTCTCTCTCTCTCTCAGCCATCAGATCACATGCTATGTGCCTGCTCAGAGTCCTCTCTCTCTCAGTCATCAGATCACATGCTATGTGCCTGCTCAGAGTCCTCTCTCTCTCTCTCTCTCTCTCTCTCTCTCAGCCATCAGATCACATGCTATGTGCCTGCTCAGAGTCCTCTCTCTCTCTCTCTCCCTCAGCCATCAGATCACATGCTATGTGCCTGCTCAGAGTCCTCTCTCTCTCTCTCTCTCTCTCAGCCATCAGATCACATGCTATGTGCCTGCTCAGAGTCCTCTCTCTCTCAGTCATCAGATCACATGCTATGTGCCTGCTCAGAGTCCTCTCTCTCTCAGTCATCAGATCACATGCTATGTGTCTGCTCAGAGTCCTCTCTCTCTCAGTCATCAGATCACATGCTATGTGTCTGCTCAGAGTCCTCTCTCTCTCTCAGTCATCAGATCACATGCTATGTGTCTGCTCAGAGTCCTCTCTCTCTCAGTCATCAGATCACATGCTATGTGTCTGCTCAGAGTCCTCTCTCTCTCTCAGTCATCAGATCACATGCTATGTGCCTGCTCAGAGTCCTCTCTCTCTCTCTCTCTCAGTCATCAGATCACATGCTATGTGTCTGCTCAGAGTCCTCTCTCTCTCTCAGTCATCAGATCACATGCTATGTGTCTGCTCAGAGTCCTCTCTCTCTCTCTCTCTCAGTCATCAGATCACATGCTATGTGCCTGCTCAGCAGCAGTGAGTGCAGCTATGTGCTGGGGGCACACATGCCGCGGCCTGAATGAATGACTGGCATGCTTGACCTCCCAGGCTGGCGGTGGCCTGCCGGGGTTGAGGGCTGTTTTAGGACAAGGTGCTGTAGCTTGTTGCTGTGTCATTTTGTCTGCGGTAGGCATGTTGTCTCCAGGGCAGACAGTAGGCATGTTGTCTCCAGGGCAGACAGTAGGCATGTTGTCTCCGGGGCAGACAGTAGGCATGTTGTCTCCGGGGCAGACAGTAGGCATGTTGTCTCCAGGGCAGACGGTAGGCATGTTGTCTCCAGGGCAGACGGTAGGCATGTTGTCTCCAGGGCAGACGGTAGGCATGTTGTCTCCGGGGCAGACAGTAGGCATGTTGTCTCCGGGGCAGACGGTAGGCATGTTGTCTCCAGGGCAGACGGTAGGCATGTTGTCTCCGGGGCAGACGGTAGGCATGTTGTCTCCGGGGCAGACGGTAGGCATGTTGTCTCCAGGGCAGACGGTAGGCATGTTGTCTCCAGGGCAGACGGTAGGCATGTTGTCTCCAGGGCAGACGGTAGGCATGTTGTCTCCGGGGCAGACGGTAGGCATGTTGTCTCCATGGCAGACGGTAGGCATGTTGTCTGTGGTAGGCATGTTGTCTCCAGGGCAGACGGTAGGCATGTTGTCTCCAGGGCAGACGGTAGACATGTTGTCTGTGGTAGGCATGTTGTCTCCAGGGCAGACGGTAGGCATGTTGTCTCTGGGGCAGACGGTAGGCATGTTGTCTCCAGGGCAGACGGTAGGCATGTTGTCTGTGGTAGGCATGTTGTCTCCAGGGCAGACGGTAGGCATGTTGTCTCTGGGGCAGACGGTAGGCATGTTGTCTCCAGGGCAGACGGTAGGCATGTTGTCTGTGGTAGGCATGTTGTCTCTGGGGCAGACGGTAGGCATGTTGTCTCCAGGGCAGACGGTAGGCATGTTGTCTCCAGGGCAGACGGTAGGCATGTTGTCTCCAGGGCAGACGGTAGGCATGTTGTCTCCAGGGCAGACGGTAGGCATGTTGTCTCCAGGGCAGACGGTAGGCATGTTGTCTCCAGGGCAGACGGTAGGCATGTTGTCTCCAGGGCAGACAGTAGGCATGTTGTCTCCAGGGCAGACGGTAGGCATGTTGTCTCCGGGGCAGACAGTAGGCATGTTGTCTCCAGGGCAGACAGTAGGCATGTTGTCTCCGGGGCAGACAGTAGGCATGTTGTCTCCGGGGCAGACAGTAGGCATGTTGTTTCCAGGGCAGACGGTAGGCATGTTGTCTCCGGGGCAGACGGTAGGCATGTTGTCTCCAGGGCAGACAGTAGGCATGTTGTCTCCAGGGCAGACAGTAGGCATGTTGTCTCCGGGGCAGACGGTAGGCATGTTGTCTCCAGGGCAGACAGTAGGCATGTTGTCTCCAGGGCAGACAGTAGGCATGTTGTCTCCAGGGCAGACGGTAGGCATGTTGTCTCCAGGGCAGACAGTAGGCATGTTGTCTCCAGGGCAGACAGTAGGCATGTTGTCTCCAGGGCAGACAGTAGGCATGTTGTCTCCAGGGCAGACAGTAGGCATGTTGTCTCCGGGGCAGACGGTAGGCATGTTGTCTCCAGGGCAGACGGTAGGCATGTTGTCTCCGGGGCAGACAGTAGGCATGTTGTCTCCAGGGCAGACGGTAGGCATGTTGTCTCCGGGGCAGACAGTAGGCATGTTGTCTCCGGGGCAGACAGTAGGCATGTTGTCTCCGGGGCAGACAGTAGGCATGTTGTCTCCAGGGCAGACGGTAGGCATGTTGTCTCCGGGGCAGACAGTAGGCATGTTGTCTCCAGGGCAGACAGTAGGCATGTTGTCTCCAGGGCAGACGGTAGGCATGTTGTCTCCAGGGCAGACGGTAGGCATGTTGTCTCCGGGGCAGACGGTAGGCATGTTGTCTCCAGGGCAGATGAAAGGGCCTCGGAGTAGAGGCACTGGTTTTGTTTCAGTTTGGCCCTGAAGATCTGGATGTGTGAGATTCCACGGGGATGTCGTCTGTGGTCCTAGAGCAGCTGGACTATTCTGAGAAGCTGGATAAATGTGGGTCATTAGCTCAGATGGCATCTTGGTGCAGATCATGAGCCACTAGAAAATGGAGATCAGTCCAACTGCAAAAGGAAAGAACCCATGGCTCCAGCATGGCTCCAGCATGGCTCCAGCATTCTATGGCTGATAAGAGCTTTTGTTGCAGAACTTTCTGGAAGCTGCCCTACAGTAAGTAGGCCTTTCAAAGTGCATATTCACCGTTAACCTGTCAAGATTCCTTTGTTTCAAGTGTCAGAAATAACAAGCCACACATGCTATGTTTGTGTGTGTGTGTGTGTGTGTGTGTGTGTGTGTGTGTGTGTGTGTGTGTGTGTGTGTGTGTGTGTGCGTGTGCGTGCGCTATGAGAGACGGGTGTGTGTGCGTGTGTAGGTGTGTGTGTGTGTGTGTGTGTGTGTGTGCGTGCTATGAGAGACGGGTGTGTGTGTGTAGGTGTGTGTGTGTGTGTGTGTGTCTGTGTCTGTGTGTGTGTGTGTGTGTGTGTGTGTGTGTGTGTGTGTGTGTGTGTGTGTGTGTGTGTGTGTGTGGAGGTGTGTGTGTGTGTGTGTGTGTGTGTGTGTGTGTGTGTGGAGGTGTGTGTGTGTGTGTGTGTGTGTGTGTGTGTGTGTGTGTGTGTGTGTGTGTGTGTGTGTGTGTGTGTGTGGAGGTGTGTGCGCGCGCGCTATGTGAGAGGGGGAACATCATTACAGTGACTCTCAGCAGTGTGTGAGTAACGAGTCTGAGAGCAGACGCCAAATATTCGGAGTGTTTTGAGACAAAAAAGAAACAGTTGTGTTGCCATGGTGACGGAATTATGAATTCCTATGTGGAATAAAGAAAACAATAGGTAAAGATTTCCACGACCCGAAAATAGCACAAAATGACCACAG
>NC_139639.1:6681181-6686181 GCF_964638095.1 Poromitra crassiceps
TGATTCAACCCTTTGGAATCGCTCTGTCGCTCTGTTTAAATCGCTCATCAACAGGCACACGAATTGACGGACATGTGGGGGCTATAACGTTACGCAATGTCATGATGTTTGTCCACTACGAGCCACCGTAGATGTTTACAAGCTAAGCCTATCACCGTGCTCCTAACGCGAGCTCCATACCGGTAGTACAGACTCCACTTCATGTCGGCTGTCAGCCTGTCAATCAGCTGTCAATGCGGTTTGTTGCCACACAATAAACCAGCGGTTTGTTCCAAGCCAGTGTGATCCTTGACTCACTCTCACACGGCAGCCAATCAGCGTTGAACAGCGAACGACTGATGCCAGCGTATTTTCGCTCGAGTTGGGATATTTCATCTGGAGCAACGAGCGTATTTTCTCCCTATCGTTCTGTCTCTGCCGCTCGGACGCCCAGCAATTTTTCTCCCGGGCGAATATACGCTCAATCGCTCGTTTGCATTGACTTTGTATGTAAACTCGGTGCTAGCGAAAAACTTTAATAGGCCGGTGTGAACGCAGCTTAATACTATGTATTTTATACGATGTATTAAAGCGTTATTGTGATATGTACATGCATGTATGTTCCCCCCATTATGCTTATTCTCTTGCTATTGCTACTGCTAGTACTATATTCATTTGCTATTAGCACTACTGTCATAGTTGTTTTAATCAAATGTTGTATGTCTTTAGATGTTTTATGATTCCAGGTAACATCTTCTAAGGGACAACAGATGGAAACTAGCCTTAGTAAAGTCCTTTTTAGACATCTCAGCAGAGTCGCTTAGTAAAGTCACTTTTAAACATCTCAGCAGAGTCCCTTAGTAAAGTCCCGTTTAAACATCTCAGCAGAGTCCCTTAGTAAAGTCCCTTTTAAACATCTCAGCAGAGTCCCTTAGTAAAGTCCCGTTTAAACATCTCAGCAGAGTCCCTTAGTAAAGTCATTTTTAAACATCTCAGCAGGGTCCCTTAGTAAAGTCCCGTTTAAACATCTCAGCAGAGTCCCTTAGTAAAGTCCTTTTTAAACGTAGGTCTCACACTGACTCGCAACATTTGCTGATGTCTTATTACATAATGTAACTGGCTGTCAATGGGCCAGGAGGACAACCTGTCCTGTCAGAAGGTTTATTTTCCCTGCTTTCCCCCCCTGCACACCCACAGAGAGAGAGACACAGAGGGGATGTTTGTCTTGTGCACATGTGGATGTGGCACTAGTCAGGTTCATTAGGACTTCAGCCATTTGTATTCCCGAATCAAAGATTAAAGGCGTTTTGGGCCATTGTCTTCGTGGCATGTACATTTAAACAGCAACGATAGAGAATCAATTAAAGTAAGAGTTCTTGAGTCAGAGTGTACATGTCCTGTCAATTTAGGCTAATGTGGCTACTCGGCTATCAGCCATATCAGTCCCCTGGAGTAATGTTACAGCCAGGGCACCAGGCCAACCACGGCATGTTGTCTGGCTACACAATCCAAACATTTCACCTGAAACCTGCTGTCTGATCCTTTGGTCAACTGACAATGGAGTTGTAGATTAAGCCACAACTCTCAAGGAAAGGTCAGCTACTTACACTTTTATTAGACGCTTTTACAGGTGAGTGTAAACAGGAGAGTGACGTTTCACGCGTATGCCAGACACCGAAAGCACTGAAAAAAAGACCACAACAGGTGTTGCCAAAAAGTGACTGCTAAAAATGTGATTGTCTGCTAAAAAGTGATTACTGTCACATAACCCATCCATAAATCATGTTGGTAACCCTTTAGAATACAGCCCATAACTCAAGTACAGGGTAACAACATCTGAACTTACAGGGTAAGTACAGGATAACAGAAATCTAAATTTACAGGGTAAGTACAGGGTACAAATTCTGAATTTACAGGGTAAGTACAGGGTGCAAAATCTGATTTTATATAATAAGGCGGTAATAAACTGGGACTTATGAAGAACTTATACCGTATATTCTTGTAACTACCGGGTACCTATTCTGTTGTTCCAGGGTATGTATGACCCATGAGAAATAATCGTTTAAATGTAATTTCAACTTAGGCGAACTTATACTGTAGTTATTCTGTAACTACAGGGACGTGGGCTGTATTCTAAAGCAACGTTAATTCCCTCCTAGTTACTATGTGTAATTACTATTATGTAATTACTGGGTAACTACATGGGCGCAGGTTGTATTCTAAAGCAATGTTAAATCCCACATAATAGACGCCGGTATATAATAATAATAATAATAATTATTATTATTATTATTATTATTATTATTATTATTATTATTATGATAATAATAATAATAATAATAATAATAATCAAGATTCAAGATTATTTTAACTGCTATAGGTGAACATGTTACAAAATGAGGAATTTGTCTTTGTGCAGTATGCAGCGCAGCGATCACAGCAATACAAAACATGGAGCAGACAGAAAGACAATCTTCTATCCATATGTATATCTATATCTATGTACTGTATATCTATATCTGTCTATAGCTATCTGATCATTTGTTGTTTGCGTGTTGCTTCTTGGCTTGGGTACCCCTTGATTGAATGAGATTGATTCACATTCTCTCAGTCACATATTTGGTTGTAGACATTGTTCCTGATTTGATCAGTCAGTGATTGTTTATTCTATTAATTCCTAAGGCAATGCCATCTGCCATGCCACGCATCCGTCAATCAATCAATCAATCAATCAATCAATCAAACAGTAGCTGCAGTCCATCTCCTATTCAGATAAGTCTAAACTAATCATATTAATAATGTATTCACTCAGGATCCAGCCCATGACCCATCTGTCTAGAAATGTTAGTTGATGTGTGCAACTGTCCTGATCTAAAGTTTCTACTGTCCTGATCTAAAGTTTCTACTGTCCTGATCTAAAGTTTCAACTGTCCTGAACTAAAGTTTCTACTGTCCTGATCTAAAGTTACTGTCCTGATCTAAAGTTTCAACTGTCCTGAACTAACGTTTCTACTGTCCTGATCTAAAGTTTCTACTGTCCTGAACTAAAGTTTCTACTGTCCTGATCTAACGTTTCTACTGTCCTGAACTAAAGTTTCTACTGTCCTGATCTAAAGTTTCTACTGTCCTGAACTAAAGTTTCTACAGTCCTGAACTAAAGTTTCTACTGTCCTGATCTAAAGTTTCTACTGTCCTGAACTAAAGTTTGTACTGTCCTCAACTAAAGTTTCTACAGTCCTGAACTAAAGTTTCTACTGTCCTGATCTAAAGTTTCTACTGTCCTGAACTAAAGTTTCTACAGTCCTGAACTAAAGTTTCTACTGTCCTGAACTAAAGTTTCTACAGTCCTGAACTAAAGTTTCTACAGTCCTGAACTAAAGTTTCTACTGTCCTGAACTAAAGTTTCTACTGTCCTGAACTAAAGTTTCTACTGTCCTGATCTAAAGTTTCTACTGTCCTGATCTAAAGTTTCTACAGTCCTGAACTAAAGTTTCTACTGTCCTGATCTAAAGTTTCTACTGTCCTGATCTAAAGTTTCTACTGTCCTGAACTAAAGTTTCTACAGTCCTGAACTAAAGTTTCTACTGTCCTGATCTAAAGTTTCTACTGTCCTGATCTAAAGTTTCTACTGTCCTGAACTAAAGTTTCTACAGTCCTGAACTAAAGTTTCTACTGTCCTGAACTAAAGTTTCTACTGTCCTGAACTAAAGTTTCTACTGTCCTGATCTAAAGTTTCTACAGTCCTGAACTAAAGTTTCTACTGTCCTGATCTAAAGTTTCTACTGTCCTGATCTAAAGTTTCTACTGTCCTGAACTAAAGTTTCTACAGTCCTGAACTAAAGTTTCTACTGTCCTGAACTAAAGTTTCTACTGTCCTGATCTAAAGTTTCTACTGTCCTGATCTAAAGTTTCTACAGTCCTGAACTAAAGTTTCTACTGTTCTGATCTAAAGTTTCTACTGTCCTGATCTAGAGTTTCTACTGTCCTGAACTAAAGTTTCTACTGTCCTGAACTAAAGTTTCTACTGTCCTGATCTAAAGTTTCTACTGTCCTGAACTAAAGTTTCTACTCGCCTATTTCTCAGTCCTCACCTTCCATCCCATCTCATGCTATCATCTCTTGACCTTTGATTCTTAGATGATGGAAATCACCTCTCATAAGCTCTTCACCAACTCATTTCTGTGAGCTGTAAAGCATAAGCCATAAACCAACTGGAAAGAAGAAGATTGCAAGAAGATGGATTTCTTCACATTAATAGCATTTTCCAAATTGATACCATCCATCCAGTAGACAATGTGATAAAGTATTAGCATGTACTGAAATTCCAGTGTTTACTAGTTTAGGCCCATTATAATTTATATTTAAGGCTCATTGGTCAAGTTAGTAGCCTACCACCATATCCTTGTTGCAGATCAGTCAGAGAGAGAGAGAGAGAGAGAGAGAGGGAGAGAGAGAGAGAGAGAGAGCGAGACAGAGAGAGATTTTCCTCCAATACAGTTCCAGACTCCCTCATTTTGAAAAAGCCTTTGACACAGACATATTTATCCTGACCTTAAGACATGGCTAAGATGGCATAGAGCACATTTAGAGTCAGACTGTTTCCAATTGTGTAACTAGTAGTTTGACTATACTCTCACTGTTTCGGTGACCACTCTCACCAAAACCTCAAAAGCAATATGAATTTGCTGCGTATAACAACGAAACATTGTACCGTCCTCAAATATCCCAACTGCCACTCTTCCCCCACATAAACACGGAATAACTCATGGAATATAGCTTTTGTCCGGCTCGAGGTTCCACTGTCTCCATGCAGACACTCAGGAATTTTTTGCGGCGAGCCATCTTGGATGTCCAACTCCTGTAATGACTTGTTGAAAGTGTCCATAAGTTTCAAACGCTCGGCCTCACATTCCACAGCAAGTTCACAGGAAGTGTTACACAATGGAGGGCAAATGACCAGAGGCGTTGTCCACCAAACAGAGACTAGGGCAAGGGCCACACACAGACACACACACACACAC
>NC_139639.1:6688681-6691181 GCF_964638095.1 Poromitra crassiceps
CTAATACTATATGTCCAAACAGTTCCCCTGTCTAATACTTTATGTCCAAACAGTTCCCCTGTCTAATACTGTATGTCCAAACAGTTCCCCTGTCTAATACTTTATGTCCAAACAGTTCTCCTATCTAATACTGTATGTCCAAACAGTTCCCCTGTCTAATACTGTATGTCCAAACAGTTCCCCTGTCTAATACTTTATGTCCAAACAGTTCCCCTGTCTAATACTGTATGTCCAAACAGTTCCCCTGTCTAATACTTTATGTCCAAACAGTTCTCCTGTCTAATACTTTATGTCCAAACAGTTCTCCTGTCTAATACTGTATGTCCAAACAGTTCCCCTGTCTAATACTGTATGTCCAAACAGTTCCCCTGTCTAATACTTTATGTCCAAACAGTTCTCCTGTCTAATACTATATGTCCAAACAGTTCTCCTGTCTAATACTATATGTCCAAACAGTTCCCCTGTCTAATAATGTCTGTCCAAACAGTTCCCCTGTCTAATACTTTATGTCCAAACAGTTCTCCTGTCTAATACTATATGTCCAAACAGTTATCCTGTCTAATACTATATGTCCAAACAGTTCCCCTGTCTAATACTGTATGTCCAAACAGTTCCCCTGTCTAATACTGTATGTCCAAACAGTTATCCTGTCTAATACTGTCTGTCCAAACAGTTCTCCTGTCTAATACTGTCTGTCCAAACAGTTCTCCTGTCTAATACTATATGTCCAAACAGTTCCCCTGTCTAATACTGTATGTCCAAACAGTTCCCCTGTCTAATACTATATGTCCAAACAGTTCTCCTGTCTAATACTGTCTGTCCAAACAGTTCTCCTGTCTAATACTATATGTCCAAACAGTTCTCCTGTCTAATACTGTCTGTCCAAACAGTTCTCCTGTCTAATACTGTCTGTCCAAACAGTTCTCCTGTCTAATACTATATGTCCAAACAGTTCCCCTGTCTAATACTGTATGTCCAAACAGTTCTCCTGTCTAATACTGTATGTCCAAACAGTTCCCCTGTCTAATACTGTATGTCCAAACAGTTAACATGTCTAATACTATATGTCCAAACAGTTCCCCTGTCTAATACTGTATGTCCAAACAGTTCCCCTGTCTAATACTGTATGTCCAAACAGTTCTCCTGTCTAATACTGTATGTCCAAACAGTTCCCCTGTCTAATATTGTATGTCCAAACAGTTCTCCTGTCTAATACTTTATGTCCAAACAGTTCTCCTGTCTAATACTGTATGTCCAAACAGTTCCCCTGTCTAATACTGTATGTCCAAACAGTTCCCCTGTCTAATACTGTATGTCCAAACAGTTCTCCTGTCTAATACTGTATGTCCAAACAGTTCTCCTGTCTAATACTGTATGTCCAAACAGTTCTCCTGTCTAATACTGTATGTCCAAACAGTTCTCCTGTCTAATACTGTATGTCCAAACAGTTCCCCTCTCTAATATTGTATGTCCAAACAGTTCTCCTGTCTAATACTTTATGTCCAAACAGTTCTCCTGTCTAATACTGTATGTCCAAACAGTTCCCCTGTCTAATACTGTATGTCCAAACAGTTCTCCTGTCTAATACTGTATGTCCAAACAGTTCTCCTGTCTAATACTGTATGTCCAAACAGTTCTCCTGTCTAATACTGTATGTCCAAACAGTTCTCCTGTCTAATACTGTATGTCCAAACAGTTCTCCTGTCTAATACTGTATGTCCAAACAGTTCCCCTGTCTAATACTGTATGTCCAAACAGTTCCCCTGTCTAATACTATATGTCCAAACAGTTCTCCTGTCTAATACTGTATGTCCAAACAGTTCTCCTGTCTAATACTGTATGTCCAAACAGTTCTCCTGTCTAATACTATATGTCCAAACAGTTCCCCTGTCTAATACTGTATGTCCAAACAGTTCCCCTGTCTAATACTATATGTCCAAACAGTTCTCCTGTCTAATACTGTCTGTCCAAACAGTTCTCCTGTCTAATACTATATGTCCAAACAGTTCTCCTGTCTAATACTGTCTGTCCAAACAGTTCTCCTGTCTAATACTGTCTGTCCAAACAGTTCTCCTGTCTAATACTATATGTCCAAACAGTTCCCCTGTCTAATACTGTATGTCCAAACAGTTCTCCTGTCTAATACTGTATGTCCAAACAGTTCCCCTGTCTAATACTGTATGTCCAAACAGTTAACATGTCTAATACTATATGTCCAAACAGTTCCCCTGTCTAATACTGTATGTCCAAACAGTTCCCCTGTCTAATACTGTATGTCCAAACAGTTCTCCTGTCTAATACTGTATGTCCAAACAGTTCCCCTGTCTAATATTGTATGTCCAAACAGTTCTCCTGTCTAATACTTTATGTCCAAACAGTTCTCCTGTCTAATACTGTATGTCCAAACAGTTCCCCTGTCTAATACTGTATGTCCAAACAGTTCCCCTGTCTAATACTGTATGTCCAAACAGTTCTCCTGTCTAATACTGTATGTCCAAAC
>NC_139639.1:6696181-6706931 GCF_964638095.1 Poromitra crassiceps
CAGGTGGCCTCGGGCCCCTTGAAGCACCACCACGACGAGGGGGCCCTCCTGCACGACGGGGACTTCCACGCCGAGGAGGCCGATCTGATGGAGGTGAAGCGCGGTCACATGCGGTCACTGAGCGAGCGCCTCATGCAGATGTCTCTGGAGAGGAGCGACACGAGAGCGGAGGCCATCAAGAGCTCGTCTCACAGCTTCCCCGATCTGTCCTACTACCCCCCGCAAGGTCTGCAGCAGAACGCCGTGCTGCTGAGCCACGACCAACGCAGCCCGCCGCCCGAGTACCCTGCTCCCATCCAGGGCCAAGGATTTATCCCTCAGCAGCTTCAGGAGGCTCTGCAGCCACATCAGCAGCACAGCAGGTACATCGGATTCACCGAGGCCATTTTGAACCGTTTTCCACCTTCTCTGACCCACCATTTACAAGTTGAGACGTTGCATCAGATCACTTCCTTGTAATCAACGTGTGCCATTGTGTGCCACACGCGTAAACACATAGTTTAACACGGTGAATCACACACGCAAGAATGCCTACGAGTTCACATTGCATTGTGGGAACACGTTGGGGCCCTGGAGGTGCAACTGATCTGCATAGTGTTTGTAATGCTTTGCATATCTGCAACGGGATGGATCCAGTTGCTTGCAATACTTTGCATGCTTTGATGAAAGTATGTTCCTCATATAGGATGGGACATTCTTCACAGCCACTGGAGTCGGCTTGTCTACATGCTGATATAGACGGGAATAGAGGGATAGGTGTGTGTAGTCATGTTCAGATGCCCCGGGCAAATATAGTCCTTTTTATAAATATATAGTCCTTTATAAATATAGTCCTTTCTCACACTCGTTCAATCCATGTATAGCCAGCTGAGCAAGCCTTCATGACCAAGAGAGACACATACGAGCGGTCGTATGTGCCTCTCCCTTCCCCAGGCTTGTGGCTCCGCTAAGATGGCTTTTGAGAGAGAGCAAGAGAGAGAAATCAGATGTATAATTAATTGAACTTTTTTGTTTACGTCTCTTTCCCAGATATGCCCAATCTGGCCAGTCGGCTGTAGAGTCCTGCTACAGCACATTCACCAACATGCCCCCTGCTGGCCTGGAGGAACCCAGCCAGATGGAGCTGCTGCTGATGGAGAACGAGAGGCTGAGGCAGGAGCTAGAGGCGCACAGGGAGAAGACCAGCCGCATCCAGAAGGTAGGGGGCGCAAAACAGGCTCCGTTGTATTTGATACGACGGTTAAACTATCGCACAAGGAAGAGCTGCACAACTACATTCAGTACCCACTGTTTGCACCCCAAGATCCAGCTCGAGGAGTATTTTAACACACCCCCATGATCCTTAATAAGGTCGCAGGCGGTTCTCGAGTCCAGAAACAAATGTTACTGACAGCAGTTTATAAAGATTGTGAAAATGATGGTTGTATCACATTGGCTGAAGTGATGTCCTCGCTCTAACAGCCATAGCAGGATATTCTCGGCCCACCTGTCTACGAAACAGAAGCCCAGCTAACAGTTGTCTCTGGGACATCCAGCTACAGGCACACTCCCTCATCTGGACGCCACAGATGACATCAGCAGCTGCCTGCGTCCATAGCACAGAGTCACAAGCAGAGACCAGTCAGGCCACAGGCAGCTACTGTGTCCACACTCCCTGCATTGTGTAGCTGACCTCAGAGGAGGGCAGGGTGTGCGTGTGTGTGTGTCTTGTCTGTCTGTCTGTGTGTGTGTGTGCACAAGTGTGTGTGTGTCTTGTCTGTCTGTCTGTGTGTGCACAAGTGTGTGTGCATTAGTTCCAGCCAGGCCATAGATTTTTAGCTTAATCTAGGGCTTGTCAGACAGCAGTCGATTAGGTTGTGACCTCTACACAGCTGGTGAGAGGGAAAGAGGGAGGGGCTATCCACCTCTACACAGCTGATGAGAGGGAGGGGCTATCCACCTCTACACAGCTGATGAGAGGGAGGGGCTATCCACCTCTACACAGCTGGTGAGAGGGAGGGGCTATCCACCTCTACACAGCTGTTGAGAGGGAGGGGCTATCCACCTCTACACAGCTGGTGAGAGGGAGGGGCTATCCACCTCTACACAGCTGGTGAGAGGGAGGGGCTATCCCCGGCAGGTGGCAGGCTGCTATGTAAAAAGTGAAAGCTCCCTTTTGTACTCAACTGCACTTTCACTCTCCTCCTTTCTCATTTCAAACGCAACTCCATTTAGTCAGCAGGCCTGCAGTAAAGACAGCCTGGATGTAACATGGTTCAGTCAGCAGGCCTGCAGTAAAGACAGCCTGGATTTAACATGCTTCAGTCAGCAGGCCTGCAGTAAAGACAGCCTGGATTTAACATGGTTCAGTCAGCAGGCCCTGCAGTAAAGACAGCCTGGATTTAACATGCTTCAGTCAGCAGGCCCGCAGTAAAGACAGCCTGGATTTAACATGCTTCAGTCAGCAAGCCTGCAGTAAAGACAGCCTGGATTTAACATGCTTCAGTCAGCAGGCCTGCAGTAAAGACAGCCTGGATTTAACATGCTTCAGTCAGCAGGCCTGCAGTAAAGACAGCCTGGATGTAACATGGTTCAGTCAGCAGGCCTGCAGTAAAGACAGCCTGGATTTAACATGGTGGATAGCACTGCTCTGGCTGGGCACTACGTCACGCGGCTCCTCCCCTTGTCTCAGCCCTGAAGAATGCTAATTACCGGGGTTGGAAAGTTTCCTCCTCAGTAAAGATGCCTGTGTGAAGCTTCCACAGCCCAGGCACAGGCATGCACACCTTCCCCACACTGGCACCCTTCCCGGACCTCGTGTGTGTGTGTGTGTGTGTGTGTGTGTGTGTGTGTGTGTGTGCGCGCGCGCGTCTTTGTGTGCATCGTCATGGGTGTGTGTGTGTGTGGGTGTGTGGGTGTGTGTGTGTGCGCGCGCGCTCCTGGCCGCATGCTTGCTTGTGTGCCGCCTCCCACACCTGGAACCAGGGCTATTTGGCCCTCAGGAATGTAGATATAAATCAGTCTCACAGGGAGTGGTGCGGCCTGGAATTCCTTCTCAGGATTATAGACACACACACACACACACACACACACACACACACACATAGCGCGCACACTGTTGATACTATACACACAGTTATATGTGTGCCCATATGTATAACTATGTACTGTAACAACATGAATCTACATTCCAGCTCCCCTCTGGCATTTGAAGTGGGTTAACCGAAAAATTCTCCTCCTCCTCCTCCCTTCTCTCTCTCCCTGCTCCTCCTCCTCCCTTCTCTCTCTCCCTGCTCCTCCTCCCTTCTCTCTCTCCCTGCTCCTCCTCCCTTCTCTCTCTCTCTCTCTCCCTGCTCCTCCTCTCTTCTCTCTCTCCCTGCTCCTCCTCCTCCCTTCTCTCTCTCTCCCTGCTCCTCCTCTCTTCTCTCTCTCCCTGCTCCTCCTCCTCCCTTCTCTCTCTCTCTCTCCCTGCTCCTCCTCCTCCCTTCTCTCTCTCCCTGCTCCTCCTCCTCCCTCTCTCTCTCTCTCCCTTTCTTCCATTTCCTTCCCTTCAGTTGGAACAGGAGATCCAGCGGATTTCCGAGGCCTACGAGACACTGATGCAGGGCAGCAACAAGAGGGAGAACCTGGAGCAGACGCTGAGGAAGAGGCTGGTGGCGGAGATCCGGAGGTTGCAGGACTTCAACGGAGACCTGAGAGGTAATACGGACTAACTGCCCTGACGAGACCTTCAGAGAGCAGATAGAAGGAGTCAGTTTGTATGAACCATCCACACGTCATTCTAATGTGGGACCTTCTTGCATGACAGAAAACCTGGAAGCAGCAAGAACACATGCGGCCAAAGAAGTGGAGGCAGCTGACCACAACCAGCACATCATGACTAAACTTCTTGAACAAAGTAAGTATGTGCTGTTTGTCATTGTGCCTGGTTAGATTCCTCTGATCCCTCCCCCTTTATGATCAGCATTCCTCTGATCCCTCCCCCTTTATGATCACCATTCCTCTGATCCCTCCCCCTTTATGATCAGCTTTCCTCTGATCCCTCCCCCTTTATGATCAGCTTTCCTCTGATCCCTCAACCCTTTATGATCAGCTTTCCTCTGATCCCTCCCCCTTTATGATCAGCTTTCCTCTGATCCCTCCCCCTTTATGATCAGCTTTCCTCTGATCCCTCAACCCTTTATGATCAGCTTTCCTCTGATCCCTCCCCCTTTATGATGAGCATTCCTCACTGGGTTGGATTGTAGCATAGCATTAGCAGTTGGATTGTAGCATAGCATTAGCAGTTGGATTGTAGCATAGCATTAGCACGGGGCCCTTTTTGTAGCTAAGCACATCCTGCATGCAGGAATGTCACTTGCGTAACCTCTGCTTCTTTGCTAAGCGGGCTTAATAATGGGGGAATTCAGTGCAGCTCCTCGCGCGGGAAGGAGGAAGGAAACTAAACAGGCTTTAAATCACTCACAACAGCCGTGGAAGTGCTCGAGATGAGGCTCCCCCCTGCCACCTGTGGTTGGTTTGATTTATATTGTCTATTTAAGAACCTGGAGCCGAGTGCAGTGGAGGTGTTTGTGTGGTGGAGTGGAGGTGTTGGTGTGGCCTTGGTGAGGAATGTCCTGGGCTATGTGGGTCAAAGGGATCGGGCGGCTTCTCTTCCTCCTCCTTTCGGCATTCCACGAGTGCTTCGGTAAATGAAGAACATTGGCCATGATGTAGGAATCCTGGCAACTCCTTATTAGTGGGGTTAGAGACTCCGGAGAGAGAAATGGTGGAGAGACATTTCCCCCCACTT
The DNA here is from genome assembly GCF_964638095.1 of Poromitra crassiceps. Lineage (NCBI taxonomy): Eukaryota > Metazoa > Chordata > Actinopteri > Beryciformes > Melamphaidae > Poromitra > Poromitra crassiceps. The sequence goes on from NC_139639.1 coordinate 6,700,953, forward strand.
TAGCGAGGGCTTCACGGGGGTTGAGATGACTCCATCTCTCACGCCACCTGTGGAGCAAAGCGATGATGGAGCTCACATCTCTTTCCTCTAATCATGTCATCACCAAACAGTCACTAAACCTCCCGCCTCCCCCCTGTTTCTCCCTTCAGACGAGGAGCAGAACTTTGAGCGTGAGCGCGCCGAGCGCGAGCTGCAGCGGCTGCGTGCGGCGGCCGACGAGCAGGGCGTGAGGGCGGAGCAGCTGGAGGAGGCGCTGGACGCGGCCCGCGGCCGCGGCCGCCAGATGGAGGACGAGCTGCGGCGGAAGAGGGCGTACGTGGAGAAGGTGGAGCGGCTGCAGAGCGCCCTGGCTCAGCTGCAGGCCACCTGCGAGAAGAGGGAGAGCCTGGAGATGAGGCTGAGGACGCGTCTGCAGCAGGAGCTCCGGAGTCTGAGGGCCCAGCAGAGGCAGTCGCAGCCTCCCGGCGTCACGCTGGGCTCCCTGCACGAGCGTCTGCGCGAGCGCGAGGAGCGCATCCTGGCCCTCGAGGCCGACATGGTGCGCTGGGAGCAGAAGTACCTGGAGGAGAGCACCATGAGGCAGTTCGCCATGGAGGTGGCTGCCACCGCTGCGGCGCAGAGGTACCATACCACGCCCCGGAGCGAACTCACAGAATCACTGTCTTTCAGCTGACATGCAGACACATTTCCATCTCATTTGACCATTGCAAATGACGGATGATTCCATCATAAATGATAGGGCGGTAGAGACCAGAGATGCAGTTTGAGAGCTGCTTATTGGGCGACTTATTCTGTGTGCTAAATCTATTAATTATATATATTATTATATATATTAATTATAATATTATTCTGTGTGCTAAATCCATTCTGCAATCTGCTCTCCTTTCCAGAGACACCACCATCATTAACCACTCCCCCTGCCACTCCTCCAACAACAGCTTCAATGAGGATCTCCCAGACTACAGAAATCAAGAGATGGAGAACAGGTGCGTAGCTATAACGGAACTCTTATTGTTTGTCAATTAGGACTTTTAGGAATTATTTAAGAATTAATTGACTACTGGATTACTTAAAATCAATGTTTCACTAAAACTCAAATTTAGGTCGTGCCATTTTGTCATTTCTGGAAGAAAAAAGGCGATTATTATTGTTTCCTAACCTGTATCTCTGTTGTTTTCTCTATTAGGATCCGTGCTCTCTATGCTCAGATCTTGGAGAAGGATGCTGTGATCAAGATCCTCCACCAGCGGCTGCATCAGGACCATGGGAGGAAGGAGGGACAGTGCCCCCGCACCAACCTCCTGAGGCAGAGCACAGAGCCGGCCCTGCGACCCGCCTCCTCTGCCCCCTCTATCAGCACCGCCAACTGCACCGCCAACAGCAGAGGTGAGGAACTTACTGCGCGCACACACACACACACACACACACACACACACACACACACACACACACACACACACACACACACACACACACTCACACTCACACTCACACACACTCACACTCACACTCACACTCACTCACTCACACATCAAAAACCGAAACAAATCTTTCACTGCTGATCATGCAAGACTAAGTCTTCTGCAAGGATATCATGGTCAACTAAAACTGAGACAGATTTGTTTTTAAATGTAAATTAAAATTTAGACTGTGAAAATAAATAAGTTAAATAAATAAATTCAACATTTTAAATCAAGGACATTTCTCTGGTATTTCTACTTTTTTGCTGTATCGATAACATACCGAACACCACTGTGTCGCGTCGAACCAAAGCATGAATTTTGTGAACGTTACACACCCCTATCATACACCCAATGCACATTTCCTTATCATCATGTAAGTAAGGATCAGCAAGTAAAACATCGTTTCTCTTTGAAAATACATGGTGAAAAGCAGGCTGATGGAGTTGAACGCACTGTGAACAGATAGTGACATTTTGGTCATGTTGCCCCTCTAGGCAAGAGTCTCTCAGACGACCTGACTGACCTGACTGTGCCAAGCCGTCGCTTCTCTGTCCAGTTCGAACCCGGAACACTCCACCGCCAGGAGGAGGAAACCATGGGCAACGAGCCTGCCAGTGCAATTAAGCTCAACAGTGGTGAGTAGTCTTATCGTGTGTGTGTGTGTGTGTGTGTGTGTGTGTGTGTAAGAGAGAGTGTGTGAGAGAGAGACAATAATTAATCCAATAATGCTGTCAGTACAATACATGGTGCTAAAATATTTGCACACCTACAGTTACATTATTATATATACACATATTTTGAGTCATGCATGCATAAGCATTCCTTCACACACACACACACACACACACACACACACACACACACACACACACACGCACACACACACACTTTCCCATGCACATGAAAGCGGTTTTGAACCTCAACTGCACGGGATGGATTCTGGTACACATTGATTAACCGTGCACTGCAGTGGCTTAACCGGCCAATCAGATAGCAGCTGTCCAGGTCTTAACACCTTAAGTGCCATAGCCGAAATAATTCGTCTTACATAATCCAACGCTTAAGTGCCAGAGCCGAGTTTACTCGTCTTACATAAACATTTTTTTTTTTTTGACGGTGGTACATCAATCAACAACTTTTACATCTTCGAGATCACTATTGGAGCAAGATAATGTGTATAATCTATTTTACCGACCCACTAAGTGTTGACAGTGCTCCCCCAGACGACCGAAATCAAAGAAAAAACTGCCGCGGGACCAAGCCGTTCAAGGAAATGCCGTGGCGATTTTACAGTAACAGACTTGTCTTGCCTGAGAGCGGCCGCGCACCGGCAGCAGCACACAGAGAGCGGAGAGCGATTTGCAAAATAGATCATAGGTGAAACACACTTTGAAACACCTCAGAAAGGCCAGAATCAACATCTGCCCATCGCCCACGCATTCCCCGGCCCATCTTGACTCGCACAAGGAGCGTCTGCACGCAGGCAAGCAGGCAGGCAGGCACACAGGCAGGCAGCAGCAAAAGCGCTTCTGACACGCCCGCTGTACAGCCAGGAGGAAGGAGGAGTTTAAATGAGAGGGGTGAATGAGAGGGGTGTTTCCTGTTGTTATGGAGGAAATTACTGTTCAAAACTATTGTTTAGAATGTCTGACGGTCTTACTGATGCCAAAAATGAATGGTTAAAGTGACTGTTTCACAAAAAGCCATTTATCTCTGAATAAATTTCCAGACGCTGAAACCATGCTGTACTCAACGGCTAATATCTACATAACTACTAACTCTGCAAACTAACTCTTTTAGACAGAGAAAGCACACATTCTATTAGTTATTTTTAGATGATTGGTGTTCATGAATTCTTAACAGAAAAGAATCCTCGGCTGTCTCTAAAATGAGCCAGAATCGTCAAAAACACCCCTGGCACAACTTACCTACAGGAATGAAAACATGGCTGGCATTCAATGTGTTAACCGGCCAATCAGATAGCAGCTGTCCAGGTCAGGGGTCACAATGTGGGCCTCGGGGAATGTGCATGGTTAGGGAATGATGTGGATCTATTGACTGAGCCACATTTGCGAGAATGGTTTCTTCCAGTCTGGAAACGGAAATGGTTTCTTCCAGTCTGGAAAATCTCTCTGAACCTTTAGTCACTGACAGTCCTGCTGGATCTGCGGTATCTAGGACAGATTTCCACTGTTTACCCATAAAACATGAATTTAAGTGTTCTTCTCTCTCTCTCTCTCTCCCCCAGACAAGGCAGCGCCTATGAAGTTGCTGTTAAATCCCTTCAGAGGGCTGGATGACTTGGAGTCTGAGGCAGTGGAAATCTTCATTTAGAGAAGTGCGAGAGGGACTCTGGATGAGAGAGAAAAAGCATCGGGGAGGCTTTGGAGTGCAAGTTGATGTCACTGATTAGAGAATGGAAAATGCAGAGAGAGAGAGAGAGTGAAAAAAGACTGTTTTCACATGGGAGAGGCGGAGCTGCGCTCTGACTCGGTCTCTCTCACCAGGCTCGGCGGCTGCAGGCTCGGCTGTCTGACTGGGAGAGAACATGTGAATCTTTTGAGGTACTTGGACAGTATTGTGGATTGTAATAGGGCAATATGTTCTCTTATGAGTGTATGCCAAAATATTTATAGAATTGCTGCTTTTTCCTCATTTATTACCCCCCTTTCATTTATTACCCCTTTCCGTCTTTCCCAATCTACGGAATTAAGAAGCTTCATATTTATCTCATCTGGTTTCCACATTCCCAAAATATTTAACGAAAGTCTCAAGCTCTTCTAGATACATATTCAAGACAAGCTGATCTTTGTGGATAACAAAGATAACTCCTCCCCTCGCCTCCAAAAAATCGGCGTTAACCGAGTCACTTCATTCTGGTCACACGGAGCTTTGTCTGTTTCCCGTCAGTCGACTTCTCTCCCTCATGGATGGAATTCATGCGGGAGAGACGTCTCCCTCAGGAAACCTGGGTTACATCATAACCATCTGTTTGGAAGACATGACACAAAACACTGTTGATTTAAATGGTCTCTCTGCCCATATTCTCTAAGCACCAGTAGCTGGCTCTATAAGGCTTAGATATATATGTGAAGAGTGAAATGCAATATATACAAAATGTTTGACACAGACTTGTGTCATTTTTTTTTCAATTTTGGGTGGGTGTTGCAACATGGTGTTGATTTCATCATCTGTTTTTTCTGATTATATTTTCCTTCTCAAAGTATGTTTGCATGTGTGGGTGGGTGTGCGAGTGCGTTTCCTCATATGGTGTATCTGCTGGTCTGGTCACCATGGGGATAAAAGTTGAAAACTACACCGTTTTGGATTTGTTTACTGTGAGCTTTTGAACTAACAAACAGGTTAATTATTATATTATTATTATTATTATATATTTTATACAGATGTTTGTATTATTTTAGTCAGTGCTTTGTGCAGGATGCCAAAGAATTTATGTATGTTCGTTATAAGTTATGTGCAGACAATCACGGTTATGTCAAGCTGTATACCAACCAACCCGAGTGTTGACTTCAAACAGACATTTCTGTGAACTTCTAACAATATGAAGGTTTTTAAAATGGAATTCATGCAACATTTCATAAAACAATAAAATATTCTAATATATATAAAAAAAAAAAAAATCTGCCTCCCTGTCTCGTGACTTGTTTCAGCAAAATGGAAATTTGCAAATGGCAAAAAGAACAAATCTGTCTATGCAATTAATTTGCTTGTATTGCATTGATACCTGATGCAGCATTTGTGTGTGTATCCCTTTAAGACCGCGAACCGCGTTAACGCGGTTCGCGGTCTTAAAGGGATACGCACACAAATGAGGGATATACACGCAAATGCTGCATCAGGTATCAAAGGGTAAAAAAATGTCAAAAGAACTATGCTGATAAATGTTGTGCGTTGACTTCCTGTTCCTGTCCCAGCCCGCCCTCTCTCTGTCACCCTATCCCTTCATAGCTCTCTAGAGGGAGTGCTCTCTCTCTGTCACCCTATCCCTCCATAGCTCTCTAGAGGGAGTGCTCTCGCTTAATGAATAGCAGAGCTGCATTCTTTTGGGTTCAGCTTTCTCGGGTGGCCTGCTCTCTTCTTCTCTCCTCGCCACCAACAGCATGCTTGACATACATGGCATTCTCAAAGAGACACGTAACCAAGACCGCTTTCTCCCACACTAACGGCCAACGCCATCTGAAGTTCCTGTAGCGCACTACCCCTCTGCTAACATGCATTGCATTCCTAATCGCCTCCCTCTATTGTCTCCGATTTCAGTTTACACCCAGACTGACTTTAGATTCAGTTTACACCCAGACTGACTTTAGATTCAGCTTACACCCAGACTGACTTTAGATTCAGCTTACACCCAGACTGACTTTAGATTCAGCTTACACCCAGACTGACTTTAGATTCAGTTTACACCCAGACTGACTTTAGATTCAGCTTACACCCAGACTGACTTTAGATTCAGCTTACACCCAGACTGACTTTAGATTCAGCTTACACCCAGACT
>NC_139639.1:6707131-6727131 GCF_964638095.1 Poromitra crassiceps
ATATGGACTTGTACCAGTTTGGGGCAGTTGTAGGCCTGACAATGAGACTTCACAGTGCAACGGGGACAATGGCAGTGACAATGACAGTGACAATGGATGTTCTGGTGTCATCAGTGCTGTGGCCTGACAAACAGAGTGGTGCACTCACATGTCTCACTCTCACTGTGTGTTCATCATATCAACATGTCTCTTGCATTCCTCTTGCTGTGCAACGTCTTCTCCTTTACAAGCTGTGCAACATCTTCTTTACAAGCTGTGCAACGTGCTTTTGTGGAGTCTGTCATATCATTTTCCATAATCTGCTGGTATGGTAATCTTTGTACTAAAGACAAGAACTCCCTGGGGAGAATAGTGAAGGTGGCTTCAAAAATAGCCGGAACCCAGTTCAGAAGCCTGGACCAGATCCGTAATAAACAGGTGCTGAAAAAAGCTGAGTCCATCCGATCAGATGATGCCCACCCTCTGAGGTTCCAATATGAGCTGCTTCCTTCCGGGCTCCGCCTTCGTGCCCCCATAGTTAAAAAGAACAGGTACAGAAATTCCTTTGTGCCTGTCTCTATCAGAGCATTGAACGCTGCTGGGGTACAAATGTAATGTCTCCCCATCTGCCGTTGCTGCTATTTTGTTATTTATTTATTTTATCCTTTTATTTTTTTTATTCTTTTATCTTATTTATTCTTAGGGGTACAGTACAGTATATCTGTATTACCGTATATACTTTGTCTGCCCTTTGGTCTGGACTGAGGTTTTTTCTCTTGTGCTTTAATACAATGATACATTGTAGCTCTTTCTTGTGATATAAATGTGCTGCTGTGAGCGAACTGCACTTTGCTACTATGCACTTTATATCTCTACTGTGCACTTTAGATCGTTGCTACTGTTGTCATTTGCACTTTAACTATTGTGTTGCACTTTAAACTGCTGCTCTAGACTATTTTTACAATGTTTTTTTGTCTTATTTGTTTTTATGTATGTACTTCGTACTACGCTTTCTGCAATCCAATTTGCCCTTTTGGGACACTTAATAAATCTTGAATCTTGTCTTCTCCTTTACAAGCTGTGCAACGTCTTCTTCTTTACAAGCTGTGCAACGTCTTCTCCTTTACAAGCTGTGCAACATCTTCTCCTTTACAAGCTGTGCAACGTCTTCTCCTTTACAAGCTGTGCAACGTCTTCTCCTTTACAAGCTGTGCAACGTCTTCTCCTTTACAAGCTGTGCAACATCTTCTCCTTTACAAGCTGTGCAACATCTTCTCTTTTACAAGCTGTGCAACGTCTCTCCTTTACAAGCTGTGCAACATCTTCTCCTTCTCCAACAAGCCAGTTATCCATTACCTGATGATGACTGACTGTAAATACCTTTAGCGAGCTATTCACAAGCATTCCGTGCCAGCTTAGGAGCGTTTTGTTCAGCTAGCTCATTCACTGTTTTATCACACACACACCCCCAACACACACACACACACACACACACACACACACACACACACACACACACACACACATTCCACAGCAAGCAAAGGTAAAACATATAATATATTGCTGTGGTGATCATTAAGATAAGGGCTGTGTTCAAACAGCAGCATGTCTGGACCTGGGCAGAGGGCGGCTCTTTGCAAAGAGAGGATGTTCGTTGGCAAGATAGTGGAGGATGCTTTTGACAGAGCAGCTTGTAGTGTGTGTGTGTGTGTGTGTGTGTGCGTGTGTGGGTGTGTGTGTGTGTGTGTGTCTGTGTGTGTGTGTGTGTGTGTGTGCGTGTGTGGGTGTGTGTGTGCGTGTGTGGGTGTGTGTGTGTGTGTGTGTGTGTGTGTGTGGGTGTGTGTGTGTGTGTGTGTGTGTGTGTGTGTGTGTGTGTGTGTGTGTGTGTGGGTGTGTGTGTGTGTGTGTGTGTGTGTGTGTGTGTGTGTGTGTGGGAAAACACAGAACAGGAACTGCTGGTATGCGATGCCATCAATCTGGTTTATGAAGGGAGAGCCTTATCTGTGTATAGACTGACAACATGGTGAAGACAGGCCAACACATTCCTCTGAGACATGTTCCTATAGACTGACAACATGGTGAAGACAGGCCAACACATTCCTCTGAGACGTGTTCCGACCGCGCGCTCGCTTTCCCACAATTCATATGATGAAGACGGATGGAACGTAAATGGGGGTCAAAGGTCAAACGCTGTTGCGCTCCAGCATGTCAGCAGAGACGACAGGAGGAATATTCATTTTGCTCAATTTTTCTTCAAGTTTTTTTTCTCACCCTGGCTTTTCCTGCTCAATCACATGAGAGCTGACCTTGATCGCCATGAAAGGAATGTTGGAGTGTGAACTGTGGACGTGATCTTCTCACACACGTTGTGTTTGTGTGCGTTTGCCCAGGTTATGGCTCTCTCTCTCTCTCTGTCTCTCGCTCTCTCTTTGTCTCTCTGTGTCTCTCTCTCTCTCTCTCTCTCTCTCTCTCTGTCTCTCTCTCTTCATGTTTACGGTTTAACAGCACATTCCTAATAAGCTTCAGGCTTTGAAGTTTCAGCACGTTCAGCAAACACGCCGATGGTGAACGCTGATATAAAGTCAGAGAGAGAGAGGGAGAGAGAGGGGGAGAGATAGAGAAAGGGAGAGAGATAGAGAAAGGGAGAGAGAGAGGGGGGAGAGAGAGAGAGGGAGAGAGAGCGATAGAGAGGGGGAGAGAGATAGAGAGAGAGGGGGGAGAGAGATAGAGGGAGAGAGAGATAGAGATATATAGAGAGAGGGAGAGATAGAGAGAGGGAGGGAGAGAGAGAGAGAGAAAGGGAGGGAGAGAGAGAGGAGGTTTTTGGAATGCCAACTGTCACATTCCTCTCCTCATATTGGGCTAATTCAGTAGACATGATTCTGGTATAAACACTCATTAAGAGAGAGAAAACATTGATCCAGAATTCTGTTTTCTCACTCACGCACGCACACACACACACACACACACACACACACACACACACACTCACGCACGCACACACACACACACACACACACACACGCACACACACACACTCACGCACACACACACACACACACACACAGATACACACACACGCGCACACACACACACACTTACGCACACACACACACTCACGCACACACACACACACTCGCACACACACACACACACACACTCGCGCGCGCGCGCAGGATGCAAACAAAATGCTGGGGCAGAGTTGTAGTGTGGTCTGTGGTGATGTGTTGAAATATTAATTGACTGCCCCCCTCAGGCTAAAGGATGAATGGACACATGGAATCACTTTTCAGAGCCTCAGTCTGCCCCTAGCAGAGCTCCTCCAAACACCCAGAGGGGGAATCAATCCACCAAGACTCGTCATTTGTTTCTCTTGTCATAAAAAACCCAAGCATTTTTCAGCCATTGGTAATACATGTGTCATGTCTGGTGGGATGTGAGAGAGTAACTTGTCACCACCTGCTACGAACGCGCTGCAAACACTGGAGTTGACTTGTCACCACCTGCTACGAGCCTGCTGCAAACACTGGAGTTGACGTGTCACCACCTGCTACGAGCCCACTGCAAACACTGGAGTTGACTTGTCACCACCTGCTACGAGCCCACTGCAAACACTGGAGTTGACTTGTCACCACCTGCAAACACTAGAGTTGACTTGTCACCACCTGCTACGAGCCTGCTGCAAACACTGGAGTTGACTTGTCACCACCTGCTATGAGCCTGCTGCAAACACTGGAGTTGACTTGTCACCACCTGCTACGAGCCCACTGCAAACACTGGAGTTGACTTGTCACCACCTGCTACGAGCCCACTGCAAACACTGGAGTTGACTTGTCACCACCTGCTACGAGCCCACTGCAAACACTGGAGTTGACTTGTCACCACCTGCTACGAGCCCACTGCAAACACTGGAGTTGACTTGTCACCACCTGCTACGAGCCCACTGCAAACACTGGAGGTGACTTGTCACCACCTGCTATGAGCCTGCTGCAAACACTGGAGTTGACGTGTCACCACCTGCTACGAGCCCACTGCAAACACTGGAGGTGACTTGTCACCACCTGCTACAAGCCTGCTGCAAACACTGGAGTTGACTTGTCACCACCTGCAAACACTAGAGTTGACTTGTCACCACCTGCTACGAGCCTGCTGCAAACACTGGAGTTGACTTGTCACCACCTGCTATGAGCCCGCTGCAAACACTGGAGTTGACTTGTCACCACCTGCTATGAGCCCGCTGCAAACACTGGAGTTGACTTGTCACCACCTGCTATGAGCCCGCTGCAAACACTGGAGTTGACTTGTCACCACCTGCTATGAGCCCGCTGCAAACACTGGAGTTGACTTGTCACCACCTGCTATGAGCCTGCTGCAAACACTGGAGTTGACTTGTCACCACCTGCTACGAGCCTGCTGCAAACACTGGAGTTGACTTGTCACCACCTGCTACAAGCCTGCTGCAAACACTGGAGTTGACTTGTCACCACCTGCTACAAGCCCACTGCAAACACTGGAGTTGACTTGTCACCACCTGCTACGAGCCTGCTGCAAACACTGGAGTTGACTTGTCACCACCTGCTACGAGCCCACTGCAAACACTGGAGTTGACTTGTCACCACCTGCTACAAGCCTGCTGCAAACACTGGAGTTGACTTGTCACCACCTGCTACAAGCCCACTGCAAACACTCGAGTTGACTTGTCACCACCTGCTACAAGCCTGCTGCAAACACTGGAGTTGACTTGTCACCACCTGCTACAAGCCCACTGCAAACACTGGAGTTGACTTGTCACCACCTGCTACAAGCCCACTGCAAACACTGGAGTTGACTTGTCACCACCTGCTACGAGCCTGCTGCAAACACTGGGGTTGACTTGTCACCACCTGCTACAAGCCCACTGCAAACACTGGAGTTATGAATGACATTCCTGTTTCCCTTTTTTCAGAGTACATTTGCTTCAAACTACACCAGTGACCGCAGATCCATATTTCAGCCCTGTGTCCCTGTGCTAAAGTTGAGTGGAAAAACAGATCTAAAAATCAACCTTCTAATATATTATGCAGACTTCTACTTTCTTTTAATAAGCAGGAGTCCTAAGAGGGATCCCAGGGGTTCTCCAAATAAAAAATGTTTGGATATTTCAAACAAAAAAAGCTCATATTTATCAAAAGGCCCTCTGTCAAATATTTACATATGTTCTTGACCAGTTCTTCGTCTATTAGGAAGCTTCTGCGTGGAAACATCTGAGAATCCTTGACCCTTGACCTGCACCTACACATACAGGATGTCATGTGTCTATGCATCATTAAAGGACGGCTTTACCGTGGGGAATATGAATATATATCAATCTCACGCCCCTAAGGTTTTAGAATCCGTTGAAATATTTTGAAATTGGAGCTTCACTGCCTGACCTATCAGGCATCTCTCACATTTTTAGGGAAGCCGGATGACGCGTTACGCGTCACCCGGCTTCCCTCCCCGCTTGCGGAACTCGAGCGCCTATGAACTACAAGTCTTGTGAGCCATGGTCCCGCCTCTAGAGGTCCTCCACGCCCCTTCAGAGCTCTCGACGAAAAGCAAAAGGCAGCCATCTTGTTCACCCGCATAGCATACTGTAGCTAGGTTAGCTTTCCATAGCTCCTTGCCAAGAGACCATATCTCTGGAACGGAAGCACCAAAAGACACGGGACTGGCGGCATTGGAAAGCTCGTCAAATTTTACATCTAGTAGTAGGTGAGTTGAAGTAACGAAATCAACGCTGAGCAATGTACCCATTTTTACACATTTTTACAGAAAATAGTTACAACATCAGATGCGCGTAACTCCTACGAAAATGCCTTAAAATGCACGAAATTTTTTTTATGAAGACATCTCCCGACATATATACTACCGTTTACATTTGGTGCAATTTGGAGGCAATTTTATTTTCGATTTATTTCTTCTTCTTTGTATCTTTTATTGTCGAAGCCGCGTGATTTCTAACCCCACATAAGATAGGCAATAACCACGCCCTGTGCCCGCCTACGCAGCAGTCAAGCGCCGGGATTGGCCGCTCACGTGAGCCAATGGGACGGTGATTACTTGACAAGCTTCGAAGCCTTCGCATCGAAGCCTTCTTCTTCTTCTTCTTTGAGTTTTATGGCGGTTGGCAAACATATATGTGCATTACCGCCACCTACTGGAGTTTGATATCAGCCAAATGCCTGAGGGGTGGGCATGAAAACGAAGGCCACGCGAGCTCAGTGCATTGTGGGAAATGTAGTATTTCGGGTCCCCGCAACCGCCCCTCCACCACCCCCCCCCCCCCCTCCACACAGAGTGGATTTCTGGTGATATCTCTGGCGGGAAACAACCAATTTCAAAAATTTCAACAGATTCGAAAACCTTAGGGGCGTGAGATTTAATATATATTCATATTCCCCACGGTAAAGCCGGCCTTTAACTACTGACAATACAGCCAGAAAATCATTTCAGCTGAACTCCTGACAACTGGGTCTGCAGGCGTTAAACAGTTAAGAGATGGAATCCAGTGACTGTGGAGCATTACACACACACTTCAAGATCCCCCGAGAGGCGAAACACAAGGAAAACATGAGCAAAACCACATGTGGTTAGTTACAGTATGTCACGTGCTCCACCTCCACCATACGCGTAGAAACATTCAGGAAGCTGCGTTCTTTCACATGGGGGATTCAGTCTCTGCATGTGTGAACTGCTTCACAAAGGTAAACACTTGACAGTGACATCATTTCCCTCTGAAAGCCAACCAAACCTCCTCCTGTTCCACACTCAACTACTACACGTGTGTAGGGGGCCCCATGACCCTCAGCAAGGATAGTGATGTGCATTTTCACCTTTTTCAGAAGATTGAAAGATGGAAAATGACATGTTGTACAGTTGCTCATGTAGCCCAGTCATGGTGACAATCAAGTCACTCAAAAAGCACTTGCAATAATGCATTGTTCATTGACAAAGTAAATAAAATGTTTGCGTTCAAAGACTGAGACAATGGGTCTGTCTACACAAAGGGGGTCCCTAAAAATGATCCTGGTAAAACAGTCTACGGGTTGACTGGATGATTTCGATATAAAGCTCTTGGCTTTGTTATGCTGACAGATGATTCCAAATTATGAGCCTTGACAATACTATACTATGCTATGCTATGCTATGCTATGCTATGAAGAAAGTGTAATTCAGGATGCACTGGGCTAAATATGTGCAATCTCCATAAGCTAAATAGTTCCACCTGCTGGTATCTCTTTGAACCTGCACACATAGCACTAGTTGACTTTCCCCTGTTGTGCTCTGTCTTGTTTTAGTCTGCACAGGAAAATGTCTGTGTGAAAGTGTGCAGTGTGAAATAAAGGAGAAAGTAGGCTAAGTATAGAATAAGGCAGGCAACCTTGATTATCTGCAAAGGTAGCTGCTGCATACACCATCAAATATTACATTTTCTCAATTGTTCAAGTGAAAGGTTTTAAGTGTTAAGCAGATGTTTTGTGACGTAAGATCACGCCTACTGTAAAGTCCCGTATGATGTAGGGGCAAAGAGTATTGAAGGCAAGGTTTGTGGGATGATTTTTGATAAAAACAGCGACACCGCCATTTTGTCCTAAACAACTAATGGGACAACAGCACAAAATCATGACAGCCAATCAGTAACCTCGCGTCACCAGGCTAGCCAATCAGAGGTGTCTCCTTCAGGCCAAAATGGCGGGTTTGTTGTGCGCTGATTTTGCAATGGGCATTAGCTGTCACTTCTTATCAATGTGAGTTCTTGGTATGGGTAGCTAATGTAGTCAAAATTAATATGTGTTATGAAGCCACATAACGTCAGTCACACCTTTTACAGCTTTAAGGAGTTATGACATGTAGCACATTTGAACATGTTAGCAATGAGCTGGTTAGCAATCGTTTTCAGTCGATGTTGTTGAGTAAGCTCATCTCACATAAACCAATTTCGGGATGCGCCTGACGACAAAACGTGCACACCCAACCCTGCAACCCCGCCCACTCGGCTTTCACCACATAGATTCTGTATCAATAATAAGATTAAAGAAGTACACATCAAGATTTTGCACAGTATGTATCCAACAAACCTGTATTTTTCAAAATTTTTAGAAGTAGATAACAAATGTAATTTTTGCAGTGTTGACCCTGAAACTTTTGTTCATTTATTTTACCATTGTTTGCACTCACTTGCGTTCTGGACTCAAATGCAGGATTACATTCTAAGGAAAACTAAATATAACATCAGGATTGAATGTATACATGTCATTACCTACTTTGATCATGAGAATAGTGTAATTGAATTCATTGTTAACCTGTGGATTTTATATGGTAAATTTCATATACATAAGGCCAGAGTGCTAAAATCTTCCCCCAATTTCATAAGGTTTCTTTGTGAGTTTAATGATTACATTAGGACTCTTAAACGTATAGATGGTAATAAGAGTAATAAAACTGTCAAATTATATTGTGAACTATTTAAAGAGGAATAATTTGTTTTTGTTTTCACTTTTGTCATTGCTACTTGATTCTCGACTGTAATTTGTACCATCATACTTGTCCATCTTAATTTATTTTCTGTAATGAGCACATGTCTGTTCCAATATTCAATGTTCTCTTGTCTGTTTGAATAATAAAAAAAAAAAAAAAAAAAAAAACCCCGCCCACTCGGCCACCACCACCGCTGCAAAACTGGTCAGTGTGAAGTGAGCAGGGATTTCTGAGCAGGGATTTCTGATTTCCGGTCAGGATTGTTTTTAGAATAAAAGCTGTCATTCAAAATCGATAAAATACACAAATTGAAGCGATGTCACACAAATTGAATAAATATCCATGGCAAGCTGCACTCTAAATAAATGTAAAATTCACTCTTGTTAATATTTGGAAAAACACATTTCCATTTGTACTTTAATTTTGATTGTAAATAAATACCAAACTTTATCATGCTTTTATTTTGAAGGCGAAATCCCTAAACCGGAAGTGAAATTCATGCTGGCCGGAGAAAATTCCTGCTCACTTCACGCTCGTGCAAAACTGGCTAACGTTAGCTACTTCAGTGCTTGTAAACAATCGAGCCAACCAGTAGTTTAGGCTGCATATAACTTAACGATACTCTGTATTTTTTGAGACGTGGAAGGACCGAAATAAAGTCCGGGCGGCATGTGCTCCATCTGGGAATGCGAGTCCTCTGCGCAGCGGTTCCAGTTACCAGAGGATCCAGAGAAGCGACTGGAGTGGGTGCAGTTCCTCGCCAGTAGCGATGCACAGGTTTTCAAAGAGGCGTCCTGGACGGCGATCAGCGTCTGTAGCGACCACTTCACCACAGACTGCTTTGAAAACGGGACTCTGGTCCAGAACGGGTTGGCTCACCAGCTTCGACTCAAGCCGTGTGCTGTCCCGTCGCTCGGTCCCAAGTCACACAAACCAGAGCCCACTCTCACTGATCACGTTAAAAGTGAGGTGAAGAAGGTGAGTCTAGTTAAAGAGTAGACAGACGCCTGCCTGCAACACAGCAATATCTTCTAGTAACTACGCATCGATCTGCTCCCACATTAACACATACAGACACACAGTCCATTATATTATTGGGCTACTTGGGTAACTGTCTGATAATAAAAGTATTAGGCTATGTCTTCTACACAGCATGCTGCTGAATAACGTCATCAACATTACTGGGGGTAGCCTGCCTGTTTGGCGCCATAATTCCTATAGGGTCTGCTTGTTTTGGATTGGGGACGGCCAGCGCGACCGGAGTCCATTCCAACACTACGTGACGTGTTCAGTGTCACTCCCATGTATTAATAGTTAGATAAAACGTTTAATAATGTCAGAGTGAGAACTTCAATATCACAATTATCGTCATATTGTGATTATCGCAACACCCCTAACTCAGTCTCAACACAGTATAAATCACCATTTGGCACAGCACAGTAAGCAATATAAATTAAATGTCCTCCCCCTTTTTCTTTTTAACAATAATGCAGAAATCCACACATTTTCATATCCACAAATGGGCATGTACTGCAGGTCCACAGCTTGTGTGTCTGTCTGTCTGGCATAACAAGTAGCCTACTGTGAGAAGCATGCTACAAAATGTACATTGACCATTTTCTCTATATACATCAGCCTAGCAGCATTTTGGTAAATGCCCCAATGTCCACCATGACTCCGCCCCAATGTCCACCATGACTCCGCCCCAATGTCCACCATGACTCCGCCCCAATGTCCACCATGACTCCGGCACAATGTCCATCCATGACTCCGCCCCAATGTCCACCATGACTCCGCCCCAATGTCCATCCATGACTCCGCCCCAATGTCCATCCATGACTCCGCCCCAATGTCCACCATGACTCCGCCCCAATGTCCACCATGACTCCGCCCCAATGTCCATCCATGACTCCGCCCCAATGTCCACCATGACTCCGCCCCAATGTCCATCCATGACTCCGCCCCAATGTCCACCATGACTCCGCCCCAATGTCCATCCATGACTCCGCCCCAATGTCCACCATGACTCCGCCCCAATGTCCAGCATGACTCCGGCATGGAAGCCGTGGAAACAAACATGCATCCATCCAAGCAGACTTTTGGAGCGTATTGTTTGTGTAACCAGTGAATCAGCGTCGATTCCTCGTGAGTCCAGTGTGGTAGCGAGTGGATTGGTTAAAACTCACTCCTCAAGTATAAAGGCACGTTAATCTGCTCCGCCAAGGGAGCTAGCTCTCTTGGCGCAGTGGTTAGCGTGTTTGACTCCCAAACCGAAAGTCGGCGGTTCGCATCCACCCCTGGGCAAACCCTTAACATGGGTTGCTGCAAGTACCACCTACACAACGGCGTTACATAATGTAACTATGTAGCTTTTTCTTTACCCAACTATCTTTACTTATTCGTGTAGGAGGAAGAAACCACAGACACCGGATCTCAGTGTGATGATCCAATATCTGGCCAACTGTCAAAGGGTAAGAAACGTAACATTATGATGAGAGATATTAGCGAACCGGCTATTTACTCATATACATATTTTTATACAGTAAAGATAGAAGGAGCTGATGCACACCTTCAGTCCCTCAAAGGCAGGTGCCTGACCTTCATCAGCCTGACCTTCATCAGGTTAAAAAAAAAAACTTTTTTTTTAACCTGATGAAGGTCGATAGACCGAAACGTTGTTGATTAAAGTTTGTTGCAAGTAATTGGCAGTGTGCGGGAATCCTCTTTGTTTCTCTCATATATACAGTAAAGATAAAACATGTTCATGTGAATGACCTTTTTTCCTTTGTTCTTTTTCTTTCTTTCTTTCTTTCCCCCCCAGCCGCCCAAGTGACCCCAGGAGACGTACCTGGTGTCTCAGTTTCATGTTCAACGGATGTTTCACACCCTGTCACCATTGGATTGGCTGAGACGCAGGCAAAGCAGGTTCATGTGAGCAGCAAACTGTGCAAGGAGAAGTACGTCACCCTTTCAACCCAGTGAAGTGTGTGTGTGTGTGTGTGTATGTTTGTTTGTTTGTGTGTGTGTGTGTGAGAGAGAGAGAGAGGGAGAGAGAGTGAAAGGATGTGTGGAGTTTCGTTATTTCAAACTGTATCTCACAATATTGCATTTTGCACGTTTCTTTCTAGAGTGGAACTTCTGCGAAATAAAGGAAGGTATGTCGTGAACGACAGATGCCTCCTGCAGTTGTTCCGGCGGAGCTGCCCGTCGTGCGGCAGGAAGTGTGATCTGGAGAAGGTCAGCCAGGGGGCGCTCCTCATCATGAACCGGCAGTGCCGTCAGTGCGACTACAGAAGTCAGTGGAAGAACCTGACCAATGCTAGTTTCCCCACAGCTGACGGCCAACCGCCGACGGGAGACGCAGGATTACCCGCACAGCCCGGACAGGTAGGACTTAGTAGTAAACAAGCACAACATCATATCTAAACTGACCCATGACAGCTGAAAATGTGCACACCCAACACAGCCATTCCAAGAAAATCTCTAAAAAGAAAATGCATATTCAGATAATCTATATTTTACAGCTCAGTGTTTTTTTCTTTTTTTGCATACTACTGCGAATTGTTGGGTGTGGTTGTTTTTGTGCTGCTCGTTCAAAATAAATAGTTTAAAAAAAATCCTGATTTTCCCCCCAATTGTACTTGGCCAATTCCCCCTGCTGCCCCGGTCGCTGCCCCACCCCCTCTGCCGATCTGGGGAGAGCCGTAGACACACACGTGCTTCCTCCCATACATGTGCGGTTGCCAGCCGCTTCTTTTCACCTGACAGCGGGAAGCTTCACCCACGGGACGTAGCACGTGGGAGGATCACACTATTCCCACCAGTTCCCTTCCACCCCGAACAGGCACCCCCCGACCGACCAGAGGAGGCGCTGGTGCAGCGACCAGGACACATACCTTCATTCCGGCTTCCCACCCACAGACACAGCCAATCATGCCTGTATGGACACCCGACCAAGCCGGAGGTAACACGGGGGCGCGAACCTGCGACCCCTGTGTTGGTAGGCACTAGGCAGGGAATCTACCGCTGCACTACCTGGACGCCCCGTAAATCGTTGAATTGTAATAATTATGCATCATGTTTCCTCTGCTCGCACTTCATCTTCGGGCAGTTCGAAAATTTTACTCATCACTTTACAAGTAGAGATGTAACGGTATGAAAATTTCACATCACGATTATCGTGACCAAAAGTATCACGGTTATCGTATTATCACGGTATTCGTAAAAAAAATGTCTGAAATTTTTCAAAAAGTAATGAGAGACTCACTGAAATAATTTTACAACGTTTTACATTGAAAACTCAGACCCAAAAAGGATTGATACACTCACTGAAATCATTTCTCCAAGGCTGTATGTTTGCATCTGGGAGACTGTTGCCAACTTTGGTTGATGATGGACAGTATTTACCATGTTTTTCAAAGCACAGTAACCATGGTAACACGGTTTTAATGATAATGAAAATTTGAAACGGTACGGTTATCGTAAGGAATTTTATCACGGTTATCATTAAAACCGGTTATCGTTACATACCTATTTACAAGCATGTGTCGCTGCAGTGCACAGCCTGACAAATATTTGGTTACGTGGGAAATGGGTCAGATCCATTCCAGCTCCAGTGGACATCACCACTCTTGCTATCTTATTGCATTGTTTGTATACTTTCTTAGTTTACTTAGTTTACATTGTTGTGGCATACATTTCTAGGCTCAAGAATGTCATAGTTGCTATGCTCTGCATCCTACTGTTTTGTCGTGATTATGACAATAATGAACCATGAACCTTCTGATCTGTATCTTCTCCAGGCGACGGCGTCAGACGACAGCAGTGTCCCAGTCGTCTCCGAGATGATTCGCTTCAGCGACGACGAAAGTGACGACGAAAACGATTGTGCAGAAAAAGGAGGGGAAGAGGACAGCGAGGAGGAGGGGGAGGACGAGGAAGGCGACAAGAACTCTGACTCCAGCGCGGACGAGGATTGGAATCCTGCGGAGGCCATGGAGCTCGAGGAAATCAACGAAGACCTAGAAAACGACTCTTCGGAGAAACCGGTTAACCGCAGAGTCAAGGAGCTCTGCCCAGACTGTGGACAGTTTATCTGGGTTAACATTGTTCGTAACGGTCCTCACGTGTGCGAGTACAAAATCAAGCCCTTTTCCTGCAACGTGTGTGGTAAGAGATGTGCTACTGAGCTAGCTCTGAAACTGCACGACAGAATCCACCTGCCAGACTATGAGCACCAGTGCAGGTTCTGCTTCATGTCTTTTCAAACCAGGCTGGACAAGCTCACACACGAGAAGGTCCACCAAGGTAAATCGATGCCCTATCAATGCCCCGACTGTTGTATGAAATTTTACACCAGAAAAGCGCGCACGGTTCACCTGCGAAAACACCGAGGCGACGGCCCCAAGAAGCACCCGTGCCCCGTGTGCAAGCTGGCGTTCATCAGCAGGAACCAGCTGAAGAGGCACGCGCTGGTGCACACGGGCACCAAGCCGTTTGAGTGCGAGGTGTGCCAGCGCTCCTTCAACCAGGCGGGACACCTCAAGTCCCACATGCGCCTGCACACCGGCGAGAGGCCCTATCAGTGCCGGCACTGCAACAAGAGCTTCAACCACAACGTTAGCTTGAAGAGCCACGTCCAGCGCTACCATAAGGACGCCCCTCCCGGCTCCCCGACAACAACAACGCAGCAGATGGAGAAAATGGACCCGAACCAATCGGAGTCCGAAAAGGAGGAGATGAACGAAACGGAGAGCAACACCGGCGACGGTAAGGAGAAGGCCAGCGAGAGCGACGCAGACGCAGAGAGTGGCGGAGACCACGGAGTCGTGGAGGAAGGAGAAAAGAAAGTGGAGGAGGAAGTGGAGAAGAAGAAGGATGCGCCAAAAGTTAACAAGAGGAGCACAGGCAGACCTAAGGGGAGGCCCAAGAGGAACGCAGCGCTCAAGGCCGCCAGCTTGGTGGAGGGGAAGCGGAAGCGGAAGCGAACGACGGCTAGCGATGAGGAGGAGAGCGGGCAGGAGCAGGGGAAGGAAGAGACAGATTCTGACTATGAGGAAGAGGAAGGAGAAGAAGAGGAAGAAGAAGAAGAGGAACCGGAGGAAGAGGAGGAGGAGGAGGAGGAGGGTGCAGTAATACCTAAAAATGTCCCCAAACCCAAAATCAAGTTGTCCATGGGTAGACCTAAGGGGAGGCCCAAGAGAAATGCAGTGTTTGAGGGCACAAGCTTGGTTCAGGCGGTGGCTGGGGGTTCAAATGCGGAGACAAGGATGGGTGCTGATGAGGAGGAGGAGGAAGAAGAAGAAGAACAGGAGGATGCAGTCAAACCTAAAAAGGTCCCCATCAAGAGGTCCAGGGGTCGACCTAAGGGAAAGCCCGGGAGAGATCCAGGAGTCGGGGGCATCAAGAGGTCCAGGGGTCGACCTAAGGGAAAGCCCGGGAGAGATCCAGGAGTCGGGGGCGCAAGCGAGGCTGCGGCCGTGAGAGCCGAGGACGCGGGTTCAAACCCGGAGACGGCGATGGCTGGTGATGAGGAGGATGGGGCGGAGCAGAGCAACAGCTTGGACCCCGAGATGAAGATGGGTGGTGGTGATGAGGAGGACAGGGCGGAGCAGAGCAACAGCTTGGACCACGAGATGAAGATGGGTGGTGGTGATGAGGAGGACAGGGCGGAGCAGAGCAACAGCTTGGACCACGAGATGACGATGGGTGGTGGTGAGGAGGAGGACAGGGCGGAGCAGAGCAACAGCTTGGACCCCGACATGACGATGGGTGATGAGGAGGACAGGGCGGAGCAGAGCAACAGCTTGGACGCAGCACAGGAGGAAGAGAAGAGAAGCGAGACAAAGAGGCAGAGCGCAGACCGAGCTAGAGGAGCACAGAGCGCAGACAGAGCTAGAGGACGCTCGGAGATGTCTAAGGTGGGAGAGAACGACAGTGACCCTGAATTTGGCCCAGCAGAAGGAAGGATGAAAAGGAAGAGAAAGGTGCCCTGGAAGCTCGCCATGGACGACGTAGAGTACTATTAAGGCTCAGTCCTGTTTGCAGCCGGGCCCGGGTTCGAAAAATCCTTGAAATGACAGATCTGTTGCTAAAGAAGTAAACTGGGTTTGTGAGGTTTGTTTGTGAACACTAAGAGAAAAGATAGGATCGGTATAGAAAGGAGGGTCAGACAGAACTGGATATCACGGTGTCTTTATATATCTATTTGACCATTTAGTTATAATAATACGACACAAAACATACACATAGGCCTGCATTTTATTGCCTGTTACTGTTGAAAGAGGAGATATTACTTGCAATGTTGCTTTTTCAAAATGCATTTTTAATTCATTTTAATTAATGTATAAATTTTGGCATCAGATTTGAAAAACAAGTAGATTAAATGGGGCTGATGTTAACTGCCTGTGTTCCTTCATGTTTTCCAATAACTTTGCTGTTCTACTTTTACCTTTACTACTGATTATACTGTTGTTTCTTTTTCATGTTTGCATCTAAAGTACATCTAAAACATCATTAAGAGTTTCACACTTTATAATAACTGCACACCATTAAGCATGAGTTAAGTATTGGTAAATACTCAATTCATCCTTTATAAAGTATTGTTCATACATTACTAAGCATTAGTACGTAATTCATTAACACAGTTATAAATGTTTTATTCTTGATTGAGTAATTATTTACTAATACTTAAACTGATGCTTAATAGTGTGCAGTTATAGTGTTTCCAGAGTTTCATGGGAGAATTTGTGGCTGTTGGAGATGGCAAATTTGACGATATGATTCCTGCAATAAAACATTTACTTATACAGTTGAAAAGTTACGTCTCGCTTGAGTGTTTTACATGTTTTTTTGGAGACACTGTACAGCTGCAAGCCAATTGAGCCAATATCAGTTCCAAATGTACGCTATAGAGAGGCAAAGTGACCGCCTACTTCCTGCTTCAGCACTGTACCAAACCAGAGATTTTCATTATTATTTTCCCATAGACATTTCGTAAAATGCTTATAAAAATAGTTTTACTTCGTCAAACCAAACGCTTCAGCTATAGAATTGGGAGAGACCATAGAACATTTCACTCTGACCAAAACTTAAAAAAACTACATTGGAAAAAAAAAGGTAAGTCTTTAAACCCGCATTTCTTTTACGTTTTGGTCCGAGTGAAATGTTATGTGGTCTCTCCTGTTTCCAAATATAGCTGAACCGTTTGGTTTGAACATGACATGTCCGTGCTGCTACGGACATGTCATTCCTTCATTTCATTTTGGCATCCTTGTTAACAGGTGAGACCGTTCACACCAGAGGCACGCCACGCCACGCTGAAGCGAACGTTCAGGATTCAGTCCTATTTTCCAGGCGTGACGCGTGAAGCTTGAAGCTGCCACGCATGAAGTCAATGGGAGTTGTGGGCGGGTTCAAGGCGCGCCGAGAGGAAAAGAGAAGGCTCAAGCTCCAGTTCTGCCTATTGTGTGAACGTGCATCTTTCCATTTCTGGAGCATTGGCAGATTTTAGGCTCGACTCTGGTAGATAGTCTGGAGACCATCACTAGTGTTATGTTGGTGTGCCTGCTAGTCACTGGAAAACCACTAGATGTCCTCCTTGTGCCACAAATACAAACTCGGACTCCACTAAATGGGTTCAGACCTATCCACCTATCCAGCCATCCAATTACCATGGTAACTGTCTCTTCTGCTGCCATACATTGACCTGCCCATTTCAAACTTGACAATCTCTAATCCCCTCCATCCTCTCCCCTCTCTCTGTCTCCCCCCTCTATCTGTCTCCCCCCCCTCTCTCTGTCTCTCTCTCTTTGTCTCTCCCTCTCTCTCTGTCTGCCCCCCTCTCTCTCTCTCTCTCTGCCCCCCTCTCCCTCTGTCTCCCCCCTCTCTCTCTATCTCTGTCTGCCCCCCTCTCTCTCTCTCTGCCCCCCCTCCCCTCTCTCTCTTTCTGGAAGTGACCCCTGCTCTCACAGCCCTCCTGCAGTGTCACAGCTCAGACAGTCACTGCTGAGACTTTGGGAGAATGGATGGGAGCTGTCATCCAGTCACACCACACAGACAGCATCACTCCCTCTTGTTTCTTTTAGTATAATCCCTCCCTTCTGTCTTTCTGTCTCTCCCTGCTCACTCAATTGAAGTGTAACAGATAGATTGGTAGGCTACTTCAGTCATTAATTCCCTGCAGTGTAACGGCAATGTAACAAATGATGCACAGCCAGGCAAACTATAGAGATAAAGATATATAGATAGATATATAAATAGATAGCTAGATAGATTGATAGATTGATTGATTGATGGGAATGACTAATTACTACTTTCCCTGCAGTTTGATCTGATCTCTCTGTCTCTTCTCTCACTCTTGCTAAATCTCTATTCCTCTCTCTCCTATCTCTCCCTCTCTCTCTCTCTCTCTCTCTCTCTCTCGTCCTGATGTCCTCTGTCTACTTACTATAAGTGTCTCCTTCCATGCCTCACTCTCTGGGTCTGATTTGAAGGTAGTCTTTTTTAAATAGCAGTTAAAGAGCTGCTCTCTGGTGAGAAGAGACAAGACTGATGCTCTGAGGCAGACTTGAGATGAGGTGAGTCAAGGAGAAAATGACTGTTTTGGCATGTGTTGTTGCCATTAGTGTGAGGAGACAGATAGGCTAGTGTTCTTTATTTGCTACCACACATTCACTCTGCAGTTTGTCCCCTCGCTGTAGGACACCACACATCCACTCTGCAGTGTGTCCCCTCGCTAGAGGACACCACACATTCACTCTGCAGTTTGTCCCCTCGATATAGGACACCACACATTCACTCTGCAGTTTGTCCCCTCGCTATAGGACACCACACATTCACTCTGCAGTTTGTCCCCTCGCTATAGGACACCACACATTCACTCTGCAGTTTGTACCCTCGCTAGAGGACACCACACATCCACTCTGCAGTTTGTCCCCTCGCTATAGGACACCACACATTCACTCTGCAGTTTGTCCCCTCACTATAGGACACCACACATCCACTCTGCAGTTTGTCCCCTCGCTATAGGACACCACACATCCACTCTGCAGTTTGTCCCCTCGCTAGAGGACACCACACATCCACTCTGCAGTTTGTCCCCTCGCTATAGGACACCACACATTCACTCTGCAGTTTGTCCCCTCGCTAGAGGACACCACACATCCACTCTGCAGTTTGTCCCCTCGCTATAGGACACCACACATTCACTCTGCAGTTTGTCCCCTCGCTATAGGACACCACACATTCACTCTGCAGTTTGTCCCCTCGCTAGAGGACACCACACATTCACTCTGCAGTTTGTCCCCTCACTAGAGGACACCACACATGCACTCTGCAGTTTGTCCTCTCACTATAGGACACCACACATTCACTCTGCACTTTGTCCCCTCGCTATAGGACACCACACATTCACTCTGCAGTTTGCCCTATAGGACACCACACATTCACTCTGCAGTTTGTCCCCTCGCTATAGGACACCACACATTCACTCTGCAGTTTGTCCCCTCGCTAGAGGACACCACACATCCACTCTGCAGTTTGTCCCCTCGCTATAGGACACCACACATTCACTCTGCAGTTTGTCCCCTCGCTAGAGGACACCACACATCCACTCTGCAGTTTGTCCCCTCGCTAGAGGACACCACACATCCACTCTGCAGTGTGTCCCCTCGATATAGGACACCACACATCCACTCTGCAGTTTGTCCCCTCGCTAGAGGACACCACACATCCACTCTGCAGTTTGTCCCCTCGCTATAGGACACCACACATTCACTCTGCAGTTTGTCCCCTCGCTATAGGACACCACACATCCACTCTGCAGTTTGTCCCCTCGCTATAGGACACCACACATCCACTCTGCAGTTTGTCCCCTCGCTAGAGGACACCACACATCCACTCTGCAGTTTGTCCCCTCGCTAGAGGACACCACACATCCACTCTGCAGTTTGTCCCCTCGCTAGAGGACACCACACATCCACTCTGCAGTTTGTCCCCTCGCTATAGGACACCACACATTCACTCTGCAGTTTGTCCCCTCGCTATAGGACACCACACATTCACTCTGCAGTTTGTCCCCTCGCTATAGGACACCACACATCCACTCTGCAGTTTGTCCCCTCGCTATAGGACACCACACATCCACTCTGCAGTTTGTCCCCTCGCTAGAGGACACCACACATCCACTCTGCAGTTTGTCCCCTCGCTATAGGACACCACACATCCACTCTGCAGTTTGTCCCCTCGCTATAGGACACCACACATTCACTCTGCAGTTTGTCCCCTCGCTATAGGACACTGTTTTTCAGGAGAAAGAAGTGCAAGTAAATAACATGAGCTGGGATTTGAATCCTTATTTTTGAGAGTATAATAATAAGGTTGTCTAAAGTATCGATAGTATTGATAAGTATAAACAAATTGGAAACAGATACAATACTCATTTGCAACAGGTATCGATAGTATCAATACTACAAATTTGAAACGGAAACAAAAGTACTCGTCTGCAACAAGAAATAAGAAGT
>NC_139639.1:6736005-6783505 GCF_964638095.1 Poromitra crassiceps
TATCTTTGTCGCTGTGTCCCTCGAGAAGGAACAGGATGCTAATGAATTTAGGACCACTTACCGAACTCACACACACAAACACACAGACACAAACACACACACCTACACAGGCACACACACGTACACACACACACGCATGCACGCACGCACACACACACACACACAGACAGTGTGTATTGGAGTGGAGGTGCTGCAGGGCTGCTGAGTTATTGCAGCATTGGAGCAAGAAGGCAGCAGATGTGACATTTATCACACTGCCAACATGTATGAACGCCTGTTGGGCCGTGTTCTGCTCCATAAACTGCCTTCAGTACTCTGCACTCCCCCCTTTACTCTGCACTCCCCCCTTCACTCTGCACTCACTCTGTAGTATTTTGGGGTAAAGCACCTGAAGGCATCATGAGGGAGCTGATGTAGTATTTTGTGGTAAAGCACCTGAAGGCATCGTGGGGGAGCTGATGTAGTATTTGTGGTAAAGCACCTGAAGGCATCATGGGGAGCTGATGTAGTATTTTGGGGTAAAGCACCTGAAGGCATCGTAGGGGAGCTGATATAGTATTTGTGGTAAAGCACCTGAAGGCATCGTAGGGGAGCTGATGTAGTATTTTGTGGTAAAGCACCTGAAGGCATCGTGGGGGAGCTGATGTAGTATTTTGTGGTAAAGCACCTGAAGGCATCGTGGGGGGAGCTGATGTAGTATTTTGTGGTAAAGCACCTGAAGGCATCGTGGGGGGAGCTGATGTAGTATTTTGTGGTAAAGCACCTGAAGGCATCGTAGGGAGCTGATGTAGTATTTTGTGGTAAAGCACCTGAAGGCATCGTGTGTGGGGGGAGCTGATGTAGTATTTTGGGGTAAAGCACCTGAAGGCATCGTAGGGGAGCTGATGTAGTATTTGTGGTAAAGCACCTGAAGGCATCATGGGGGAGCTGATGTAGTATTTTGTGGTAAAGCACCTGAAGGCATCACGGGGAGCTGATGTATTTTGTGGTAAAGCACCTGAAGCATCGTGGTGGAGCTGATGTAGTATTTTGTAGTAAAGCACCTGAAGGCATCGTGGGGGGGGGGGGGTGATGTAGTATTTTGTGGTAAAGCACCTGAAAGCATCGTGGGGGGGGGTGATGTAGTATTTTGTGGTAAAGCACCTGAAGGCATCGTGGGGGGGGGGGGTGATGTAGTATTTGTGGTAAAGCACCTGAAGGCATCGTGCGTGGGGGGGGGGGTGATGTAGTATTTTGTGGTAAAGCACCTGAAGGCATCGTGGGTGGGGGGGGGGGTGATGTAGTATTTTGTGGTAAAGCACCTGAAGGCATCGTGGGGGAGCTGATGTAGTATTTTGTGGTAAAGCACCTGAAGGCATCGTGGGGGAGCTGATGTAGTATTTTGTGGTAAAGCACCTGAAGGCATCGTGGGGAGAGAACATAGTGGGACGTAAAGAGACAAAGTGTAATGAAAATGCATTCTACTTGTTAGCCGTGCATCATGCTCATTAGATTAGCAGCAGTCTGCAGCAGAACAGCGAGGGAAGCTCAGTCATGATGATTCACTGGCTGCAACACTTAGGTCTCTGCATCTACTCACACTTTAATACTCATTTACTCATTATGAGGGAATTAATGAGCTTGTTTTTAGAGCCTAATTACATTTAGTCATGTCTGTGTGTGACAGGAAACCTTTTCTCACCTCTGAAACAACAAACCGATAACAAGCCCAGACGTTGGAGATTGATGCCAAACAGGTGTTTTCGGTTAGAGAGACCTGGGATTCATCAAAATACTAAACTAAAAACAATCACGATCAATGTAGGAACTCCAAACAGTTCAGGCTAATATACAACAGAATTAATTACACACAATCAACTGTATAGTATTCCAGCTGAGGATGGGCAATTTTCCTTGGACATGGTAAATAATGTGTCTTAACATAGATCGATAAAGTTTTTGCATCAGTCATTACTTTTGTATGACCTCTCTAGATCAGATTTAATATTATATTATTTATAATTATATTATATATAATTATATTATATATAATTATTTAATATAACCAACCAATTAGCAATTACATCATCGTCAGTTGGCATGGAAAATTAACCTAGATGGGAAATGGTAGAAAAGCCTAATTAGCTCGTTAGTGGAAGGATGACAGGAACACTGCACTCAACTCACACAGTCATAACGAGCCAACACTGATTGTGTGGGTGGAGTCCAGACTTCATCATCCGTCTCCCCCCTCTTTCTCCCCCACATGGGTGACACAGCGGGAGGCAAAATGTGGCTGAACAGAAAAGTCTGCAGGCTGGCCGACTGCAGACGTCCTGTCAGACGACCAACTCCTCCGCTATTTATCCTTATTAGAGAGCAGCCTCCACCTGTCCACCTCCACCCCCCCTGCCCGTCTCTCCACCTCCACCCCCCCTGCCCGTCTCTCCGGGGCTCCTCTCCACCCCTGTTTGGCATAAGTCATTTTTACAACCAGTCACTTTGGCCTCCGTCGGCCTGCACCGCCTCTGCTTTCAACCCGGCCTCGGCGAGTAAATCTGCCAGCTTTAATTAAAACAGCAGCTTCTTTCCTGGCGCTTTTCTCCTCTCTCCGTCCTCTTGTCCCAGATGACATAATGGTGCTGGTGGGAACTTCCTTCCGCAGAGCAGAGCTGACTAAAAAAAAGGACTGACCCTTGGAAACAGAACGGAGGTGTGGTTGCACTATTTCATGATGAGTTTGCAAGAAATTCCGAAACAGCCCGTCCCATTCGCACTTCTCTCTCTCTCTCTGGCTTTGACCTGCTTTTTCCTGAGTGAAACGATGACTTTGGGCGGTGGTGGAGGAGGAGGCACCACCGCTCATTAGAATATTGTGTCAAGATATTGTTATGCGTGTGGAATCAATGAGCAAACACTTTGAATGAGGAGTGGACTGTGTGCATTGTGGGGCATTTTGGGAGGAGAAGAATACGTGTCTCTAGTGGAGAGGAGTGATAAATACGGTCCTCGTTGTCTCTCAAGGTCAGCCTTTCTAGGAGGAATAATGACTTTGTGAGGCCGAATCAATGAGGCTCCATTCATGCCATTTTCCTACAATATTGTTGAGGGAGTCACTTTGGTGCCATTGATTAGTTGATTTATAGCGTGCATCTGTGTCCCGGGCTCATTATGCCATTCAGACTGTGCTGAAGTGGGAAATGAACCAATAAATAGACTGATGGAGAAGAGAGGAGATTTTAAACAAATCTTCAGCACATGTCACAATTGTGCTGAAGATATATATATATATATATATATATATATATATATATATATATATATATATATATATATATATATATATTTATATATATATATATATATATATATATATATATATACTGTATATATATATATATATATATATATATAAATATGTTGTGAAAGCTTTGCCACAAGCAGCTGAGTGTTGTCGAGTGTTTCAAGTGAACCGATCGCCATGGAACAGTTAACACTTCCTTTGAAATGATGAAATGGCCATGAAGCAGCAGGCCTACCTTGGCAGTCAGAGGGGGGTCTTGTCTCCACAACACGCGCTGACGCACAACACAATCTGCCCTCCTCTGTGCTCCCCCTCTGTTCTGCCCCCCGCTCTGAACTCCTCTCCTCTCTTCCTCTATTGCCCTCACTGTTTCCTGTTTGCTTCCACTTCTCTCCAGCAGGACACAGTAGAGGTCTACTCTGCTGCACGGGCCTGGAAATTAAGCCCAAGCTCAGCCCGAGCCCACGACGTTCAGGTCCGACCCAAACTAAGCCCACACCAAATAACCAAGCCCTGGCCGGAAACCCAAAATCAGAACGTTCCTATTTCATTTAAATCGCCTTGTGGTTTGTGTATTTTTTTTGGTCATTCTATTTTATTTTCAGAAAGAGAAAAATGTCAACATTATGGTGATTGGAAATGATGATGTGATTTTCATTTACAAATCCACAAATGAAAAATGGGAATAGAAGCCATATTCCGTTTTGCTGGTCAGAGACGGCGGCCTATTACAAAGCACACTGTAGCATACTACAGCATTCTATTACAAAGCACACTGTAGCAGACTACAGTATTCTATTACAAAGCACACTGTAGCAGCCTACAGCTTTCCATTACAAAGCACACTGTAGCATACTACAACATTCTATTACAAAGCACACTGTAGCATACTACAGCATTCTATTACAAAGCACACTGTAGCATACTACAACATTCTATTACAAAGCACACTGTAGCATACTACAGCATTCTATTACAAAGCACACTGTAGCATACTACAGCATTCTATTACAAAGCACACTGTAGCAGACTACAGCATTCCATTTTCCCTTTAGCACTTGTAAAACAGAAAAAGTAGGAGGAAAACAAACAGGAAAAAAGAGCTGTTTGGTACTGTAGCAGCCCTGTGCCTTTCAGCACCAGTGACAGCGGAGAGAAAGAGAGAGGGAGAGAGAGAGAGAGAGAGACAGAGAGGGAGAGAGAAAGAGAAAGAGTGAGATTGAGAGAGACATAGAGAGAGAGAGAGAGAGGGAGAGAAAGAGAGACAGAGAGAGAGAGAGTGAGAGGGAGAGAGAGAGGGACAGAGAGAGAGGGAGAGAAAGAGAGAGAGAGACAGAGAGAGAGAGGGAGAGAAAGAGAGAGAGAGAGAGACAGAGAGAGAGCAGTGCTCCGCAGAGGGAGGGGGGCTCAGTGTGGCACAGATCTTCAGGAGAAAGCAAAGAGCATAAAACATTGTGCCGAGCCGACCCAAGCCAGAATTATTTATTGAAAACCCAAAAGCCCGACCCGGCCCGGCTCATACCGGTCAAACAGTCTCCGGTCCCGTTGGGTTGGAGTCGGGTTGCAGACCTCGCCCTCTTTCCTCTTCCCTTCGCCCTCCTCTCTGCTTCCTCTGCTTTCCTACAGGGCCCGTCTGTCTCTAAGCAGCTGATGCATACATGTAGGTTGAGGCGATGCTGGCTTAGCTGGCTCAGCCTGGCTGGGGGCGTGGCCAGGGTGGGGTAAATTCCCTGTTCTATCCATTCAGCAAAGTTAGAATTTAGCTGATATGGTGCAGTGGTAAGCACTATCGCCTCACAGCTCGAAGGTCGTGGGTTCGATTCCCACCTGGGGACGAGGTGAACGCTGAAGGAATGCGTGCCCGTCCGCATGTCCTCGAGTGCCCACCGCCCAGGTGGGGTCGGCAAAAGGGCCTTTCTGTGTGGAGTTTGCAGGTTCTCCCCGTGCCTCCCGGGGGTTTCCTTCATATAGGAACCCCCTTCACAAAAACATGCAATATCCTGGTTGCTAGTGTGGTTCCTCCTCTGGTCTTTAAGGGCACCTGTTCAGAGGGAGGGGAACTGGTTGGAATAGCGTGAACCTCCCACGTGCTATGTCCTACCGGTGAAGCTTCCCCTGTCAGGTGAAAAGAAGCGGCTGGCTAACTGCCCATGTCTCGGAGGAAGCATGGAATCAGTCTCGGCTCTCCCCAGATCGGCAGAGGATGGAGTAGCAACCAGGATTGAGAAATCAAATGAGCACTAATGGGGGATAAAATGGGATAAAAAAATCGGGGGGGGGAAGGGGGGATAGCTGATAGCCCAGTCCAGGCAGACACGATCCAGGATTCAACCACCGCAGTAAACGCACATCTGAATAGACGTCTTGTGTTCTGCTCTAGAATCCCCAAACCTGTAGTTAGAGCCGCAGCACCTTCCTTTGGTGAGTCAGCCCATTGAGATTAGGGCTGCCACAAACGATTATTTTGATAGTCGACTAGTCACCGATTATTTCAACGATTAGTCGACTAATTGGATCATAAATTGCAGCTTATTGCACAATTACTCAATCGCTCTGATTTAGCCATCATCAGCTTCTAAATTTAGCTTCAAGTTGTTTTAAGCATGTGCCAACTAAAAATAAAGACAATTAAGATGATAATTCACTCAAAAATAATATTTTTGTGAACTTTAAAGTTTAGAGCATGTAGCAGCATATTTATTTCTGGCATCAATGTACTTGCATGTAATAAATGTAATATAGTGCAAATTGCAAAACAAAATAGTACACATTGAAATTGAAAACATATAGTGCAATGAAATATGTACTATCCATTGAATGAATAATGCTAAATAAAATTAGGGCACTACTACGTGGCATGGAAATGGAACCAAAAACTATTCACTGTGTATGCAACCAAAATATCAACAAAAATAAATTGTTTCAGTCTTCTCAGGCATCAAACACATTTTTAAATGTAGTAAGTAGAGAGTGCAAACTGCAGAGTAAAATGACCAGCTCAGTGGCCTTGTGGTTTGAGTGTCCGCCCTGAGTCTGGGAGGTCGTGAGTTCGATCCCCGGCCGAGTCATACCAAAGACTATAAAAATGGGACCCATTTGCCTCCCTGCTTGGCACTCAGCATCAAAGGGTTGGAATTGGGGGGTTAGATCACCAAATGATTCCCGAGCGCGGCGCTGCTGCTGCTCACCGCTCCCCCAGGGGATGGGTCAAATGCGGAGAACAAATTTCGCACACTCAGGTGTGTGACAATCGTTGGGACTTTACTTTAGCCAATAGGTACTGTTAGCAGCTAAAACTTAACGTTGCGGTTGGCAGTGAGCTAACAAGCTAATTAGCCTTCATCTCCATCATCGTCTGCATTCGCCACAACGTGCTTCCCTTTGAGATGCTCGCGCATCATACTCGTGCTGCCATGATAAGCGAGTTCAGCTTATTTAGCAGATTTTGCACTTCACATTATTGTGGGTGAAATGCTCCAACACTTTGGACGTATGATGAGGACGGCTAGACATTTTTTCTGTGGAGAAGCACTGAGCTGCTTGTTTTTCCGCTCACGGTGATGTCACGTTTTCCCCGGATGATGGGTACTGCGCATGTGCATCAAAGACAGGACGGAGACGCCTGGAGGCCAGGCCAGCCAGTGAGGCCATTGCAGGCAGCTGCTTCGCGGCAACAAAACAAACGTTTTTTTCTCTTTTTTTCAGCAAAAAAAAACCATGTCGATGACCAAATACGTCGGCGACGATTTTGGTCATCGCGACTAGTCGACTAATCGTGGCAGCCCTAATTGAGATATATGGACGGTTTTACCCCACTCTTACCCTACCCATTTTGTGGGTGTTCCCACACACGCCGACTGTCTCTATAGCTGCTTAGAGACAGACAGGCCCTCCTACAGGCTCTGTCTGTCTCTAAGCAGCTGAAGCAGAGCTGCCGCTGGTCTGCGCCTGGCCCCCATTATCAGAGCATGACAAAGAGCCGCAGTGTCCACTTGTCAGCGCGATAAACCTCCTTTATAGCACTTTAGAGCACCCGCTTGGGTGTGTTTTGAAGAGAGCGTCGGCCAGCCAGACACCAGCCAGACACCAGCCAGACACCAGGCAGTGGACCAGGGATTTCAAGGATGGTGCACAGTACTTAAACTTCCACCTGTCTATTATGCCCTGGACAGACTGCTTGTGTTTTACATGCACAGCCATACTTAGGACCATCCAACTCATAGAGGCTTTCCATTTAGAGACAGAGAGAGAGAGAGAGAGAGAGAGAGAGAAAGAGAGAGAAAGAGAGAGAAGAGAAAGAGAGAGGAAGAGAGAAAGAGAGGAAGAGAGAGAAAGAGAGAGAGGAAGAGAGAGAAAGAGTGAGAGAGAGAAAGAGAGAGAGAGGAAGAGAGAGAGAGAGGAGAGAGAGGAAGAGAGAGAGAGAGAGAGAGAGAGAGCAGTGGCTATATGCTGTACACAGGGTCATGCCTTGTACAGCAGCACGACAAATGATTACAGGCCACTTTGTCCAAACCTTTACATCACCTCTTTGGTCACCTGCATATTGCAGGTCAAGGTTGACTAAGGCCTTTTCCATGTTCTCCCTTCTGGCTAATCTTATTCTCTCTTCCCCCGGCTGTGGGAAAGGTGAAGGGTAAGAAAGTGTTTGAACAAGCCACTCACTGGCAATACTAATCACGCACGCTTCATGTATTTCTCTGCAGGCACTTCAGCCGCCCTGAGTAGCTGTCCACATTGACTGCTGTCAGCATATTGAGGGAGACAATATGATGTGAGAGAGAGAGAGAGGGAGAGAGACACCCAGCCTCTGAGAATCACGAGAGAGAGAGAGAGAGAGAGAGAGAGAGAGAGAGAGAGAGAGAGAGAGAGAGAGAGACCCCCAGCCTCTGAGAATCACGAGAGAGAGAGAGTCACTAGTTCAGCACCCTGGACAGCGACTGTTGAGGGCTACCAAGTGAGGAACAGCAGCAAGCCAGAGCTCCTAATGTGGCTCCGCCCCTTTGTGTACTAACACCTGATAAATATTCACAACAGGTGCAGACCTACATGTCCGCTTAAGCAAGTGGGCAACGCACACTCAAAGTGAAAGATCATTAATATCAATTATACAGATGTGGAAAATTCATAAATATTCATCTAATAATTAAATATAGCATGAACCAGGCTCGTGCTGTTCTTTTTTTATTTTCTAGCTATGAACTGGGCAAAATATGTTTATAAATCTTATAATAGATTGCATTTGTTTAAAAAATTATGTTCCCCTCTGTTATTGTTTTTGGCAGTAAATGAAATCTCTTGCCCTGGAGCAAAATGTCTTGCAAGGACAGTGCCTGAATTTAATCAATGACCACCAAGTTGGAGTACGGCTCCATGACTGATGTTTATCTATGACTTTTACTGGACATGTTACATGTTATCCCACAGACACTATCGACCCTCCCCCTCCCCCCATGTCACTTTAAAGGACCGTTACTTTGCACTTTATAATTTTTCATTTGAGATTTCTGTTGGCTCCATCTTCTGCTATTGATGTGATGACTGCACTGTAGGGGTGTCACGATACACTAATTTCACGATACGATACACGATATTGGGTTCACGATAACGATACGATACGATATTTTAACAATATTTTTTTTTACAAAAGTAAATAATTTTTATGTATTTATTTATCATTTTTTTTAACCATGTGAGTCCCGTTGAAATCAAAACCTCTTTTCAAGGGAGCCCTGGGAAAATACTGGAAAAATAGTCTTTCATTTCAAATACACAAAATACAAAACAAATGCTGTTTTTGGAAATTTGTTCTATTATTATTCAGGAGTAATTTTTTTATTTTTATTTTTTAACGATATAATTTTTTTCTGACGATATCGATATCGTGACGTTTCGATATCGCGATATATCGTGCGACGAAATATCGTGACACCCCTACTGCACGGCATACATGCATTAAATCAAATTCCTCGTTTGTAATCTGATTACTCACTATTGGCTATTAAAATGAATGTTGAATCTTGATTAGTGGCAGCTGGCAGGCAGGTCACCTTGGTCATCATCTCACCTAATAATAACCAGAGTAACAAAAATGATTTTGAGATGACTTCCTGCTCAACCCAGGACAGCTTGATGAATAGAAGCCTTGAGGAGAGGCTATCAGGAGGACCAGGGCAAGCTGAAGCTACTCGTATTATCACCCGTCTATCAGGAGCACGCAGGTGGAGGTGGCGTTCAGTCTAACGCAGCTTTGATTGTATTTGCTATCTTTTGCACCGGCCGTCTGTCACAACACAATACAATGCAATCAGCAAATTCTGCAAAAAGACCATTACAGAGCTTTGTGAAGCAAACGGCAATAAGGCAGGCAAAGCTGCTGCGCCGTAAAGCTGTCAGAGCGACCTTCACTTACCCTCCGTATTGATGGTCCAATCATAGAGAGAATATGAATTAGTACCTTCAGGGATTTCGTCAAATGGAGAATAATTCTTGGATATGTCAAAAGAAAGAGGGATAAATCTTAGGCCAGACAGCTGGGGAAGATGAATATCAAAAACATGTTTTTCTCCCTCCTCCTAAATACATACAATACACTGTGGGCAGAATAGTGATTAGACCCCCCCCCCCCCTCCCCACTGTACCGTCTAAGAGTAATGGAGACAAAAAATAATAAAAACACAATAACTTATCTTGTCTGTCTTTCCCTCCTGATGATATGGGAGTATTCTCAAATCTCATACGGTTTATCGATCGAACTTTTCAGAATATGAATGCTGATGTTGAACATTAGTCTTGTGTTTGGGCCTTCCTGTCTCGCATGTCTTTACTCTAAAAGAATAAGCTTGCCCATAGGGTCAAATGATTTCACCAGCTTGAATGAAATGTACCTTGCTTTTAGTCAATAGTCAACAAATTATATTCAGACAAAATCACGTCACTGTTTGGCAGAGATCTTCCCCTTGCTTCAAAAATAAATATGAGAAATGGTCAAAATGTAAAAACAAATAGTTGAATAATGTTGTTTTTCTCTGATGTGGCCCGGCTCTGTATGAAAGTCTCTCTCTCTCTCTCTCTCTCTCTCTCTCTCTGTTCCCACTAGAAAGACACGTCAGTGTCCATTACTGTTTGTGCCCTGCTGTGCCCATCACTAGCTTTCTTTTCAGATAGCACATCAACTCCAGCTGTAATTTTGTTATATTACACTGAGCTTCCAATACGCCCGGTTGCTATGGGCAAAGTTTACTTTTTGCCATCTTTTCTGCCTGCTGTACACTACAAAGTACACAGTTGAAAGATTTCTTTGCCTTCTCATACTTATCCAGTGTTTCGCGAGAAGATTTTCCAGGCCTGGAGGGATTTCGAAACGTACCCCGACCACAACGGTGGGGGCCCTCGCTGGCGACGACACTAAACTTTTAGCTAACCTGTTTGCATCTATGTTCACAATGGCCTCCCAAGTATCATCATACTATTATGGGATGCTGATGCAAACAGTTGTATTATGGGATGTGCCTTTCCCAGGCAACGATACACGTTGTTGACACGTTTTGGAACAGGAACAAATGCCAGATATGACCAGATATAACCAGATGTTAGTGCATCAACCTTACCATGTATATCCCTGTACCTAATAATAACCTCAATCAGAATGTTCTTTCCATTTGGCTGTGGATCAGCTGTTCTAAGACAGAACATCATGTATACCTGATGGTCTCTATATAACTGAACCTGCTGGAAGAATCATTATACAGCCTGGCTCTCTCTGCACTGACCACTAGCTTCAGCCTGCCTCTCTCTGCACTGACCACTACAGCCTGGCTCTCTCTGCACTGACCACTAGCTTCAGCCTGGCTCTCTCTGCACTGACCACTAGCTTCAGCCTGGCTCTCTCTGCACTGACCACTAGCTTCAGCCTGGCTCTCTCTGCACTGACCACTACAGCCTGGCTCTCTCTGCACTGACCACTAGCTTCAGCCTGGCTCTCTCTGCACTGACCACTAGCTTCAGCCTGGCTCTCTCTGCACTGACCACTAGCTTCAGCCTGGCTCTCTCTGCACTGACCACTACAGCCTGGCTCTCTCTGCACTGACCACTACAGCCTGGCTCTCTCTGCACTGACCACTACAGCCTGGCTCTCTCTGCACTGACCACTACAGCCTGGCTCTCTCTGCACTGACCACTAGCTTCAGCCTGGCTCTCTGCACTGACCACTACAGCCTAGCTCTCTCTGCACTGACCACTACAGCCTGGCTCTCTCTGCACTGACCACTAGCTTCAGCTGACACTACATTTTCCTTCCCCACTAATAAATGAAACAAAGGCACCAGTGATCATTACCAAGATCCGATGGTGGATCTAAACACGAGCATCAGTGTGTCATCAGCACCATATAGAGCTCAAAAGACTTTTCGTACGTTCCCCATTCATTTTCTCAAAAATCGAAAATCTGATTTACCCTCCCCCCCCCCCCCACGTTGTAAATGTTTTGTTCTTGCTCAAACTGAATGTTTTATGGTCACTCATGATTCAGTAGGTCACAGGTCGGCTTGGTTCCAGCCTTAAAACTCCTTATATAAGGATGTTTGGAAATGTCTGTGGAGAAAATGAATGGGGAACTCTCTTCCATGGCCGCAGAGTGGAGGAGCCCACAGGTGCTCCAGAGTGGAGGAGCCCACAGGTGCTCCAGAGTGGAGGAGCCCACCGGTGCTCCAGAGTGGAGGAGCACACAGGTGAGCAGAGTTGTAATCAGCCAGGGAAGTGGACTATGAAAACCCTCTGGGGAGAGAGAGCAGAGGCTGCATGCCAACTCTGTGAGCGAGGCCTGACTAAATGGCCAGTCACACAGGGACGGGTGTTCCGCTAGTGAAGTGTCAAACTAAACGTTCTAAGTTTATAGTTTTGTAACAAATAATGGACTAAAAACGCGTTCTATACATACATGCTCTGTAATTGTATAACAGCATTCATACATATGCTGTAGTCCTCTGTTATCTAACACAAGATGCATTATTCAAATCTCATGTGGGGGCTCCTGAGGGAACATGAAAGAGAGGAGAACAACAGCACAACAATTAAGAACAACTGTGCAGCCGAAAATATGTCAAAGGGGCTCTGCAGCTTTTATAACATGTATTTGTTGGGAATTTCTGCCTTTTCTCTGTTTTTAATTTTGTTATGTCAAAGGATGACAAACAGTGACGGTGTACAGCACAACTCACTATCATGTGCATCCTTCTGACAGAGTGCGTTATATCATTCATATTAGGGCTGGCACGGATCAGAAAACCCACGGATCGGATCGCGTGACGGATTTTGAGCCACGGATCACAGATTTTTCGGATGAGCAAAAAATATATATATATCAGATTTTTTCTCTCAAAATTATATTTTCGATTTGATTTTTTATTATACTTCTCTAACCATTTGTTGCCCTGGACAGCTCAAAAAATATTTTTTTCTCATGACACAATTTATGCTTTTACTCTGAAGGCAGAACAACCCAACTTCCTGTTTTAGGTGGCACTGCGCCTAACTTCCTGGCTGTTGCTTGCTAACGTAGTCACTTGACACGGGTACAGACCAGACCGGGTGAGTCTGAAAACATAACGTTGATGCTACGTTATGCTACTCGGTGGCCCCACGTGTTTTGTTGTTATGTGTCCAAGGCAACATTTCACCGTCCGGTGATAATGTGTTCGTGTAACGTGTGTGTGTGTGTGTGTGTGTGTGTGTGTGTGTGTGTGTGTGTGTGTGTGCGTGTGTGCGTGTTGTGGCTCTCGTTATCTTGTGCAGCCCGCAACACGCTGCTCGCATTCCTGTGCTTTTTCAGAGGTGTTGAAATAAGTTTGTCTTTAGTAGCCACTAGCCACAGCCTTCAGAGAGACTTTACAGCGGCGACAAGGGATGAGGAAGCTCACTTGTGCTTGCCATGATGATGCCTGTCTGTGTCAGGCGTTCATACACTAACGTTAAACGTTAAATGAAACGAAAGGGGGGGGGGGGGGGGGGTCCGCGGACCATTGACGTTCCGAACCGCGTTGGGCTGATCCGTACGGGTCACGGATTATCCGTGATCCGTGCCAGCCCTAATTCATATTATGAACTTTGATTGTGTCACATTCTCTAAATCAATTCAGAACCGGCTTACAATAGAGTATTTCAGAGGGAGTGAGTGAAACTTTAACACATGAAAGGGTTTAGTACGACTAGACTACTATTATACAATGATTATGAATAATATACTGCTGAATTATTTATCATCATAAAGAGCATGCGCTGAAATAAATGAGTGCACAGGATATGGAAGTCATTGTTGGTCACAACACCGACGTGCGAGCGCTAACACACACGTACACCAATAATCCTGATATAAACATTCTTATTTTTATTCTGACAGGTTGTCAGTGTCGCCAGTTGAGTGTGACAGTTTGGTAATCACAGTGACGGGGCTGTATATTGGATTTAATTGAAATGCATAATAAATGACATATTTATTATCCAGCGCACATAGCCGCCACACTAGTGCCTGGCATGGATGTCACACACAAACACACACACAATGTGTGTGTGTGTGTGTGTGTGCGTGTGCGTGTGCATCTGTGTGTGTGTGTGTGTGTGTGTGTGTGTGCGTGCGTGTGTGTGTGTGTGTGTGCGCGTGTGTGTGTGTGTGTGTGCACTACCCTGCAGTGCCTGCAATGAGTGCAGAGGTCTGGCAGTCTTTTTAATCAGCCTGCCTGCTCATCAGTCCACAGCTGAAACACAGAACTGCTGTCAAGCAGAATGCACAGCACACAGAGGACTCGATGGTGCTGCAGACTAGCTGAAACCTGGATTTATTTTTGCTAATGGACGCTAGCTGTAATGGACGCTAGCTGTGGCCAGTTTCTGCCAGATCAAGCATTTTGCCTCATGCTTTCAAAGTCTGTCACATGCCTTTTTGCAAACTCTATGAATGTGTCTGTCTTTTTCCAGGACTTGTCATTCTTGTCCACCTACCCAGGTTCCGTCATACTGTACGACCAGCTCTAGGATGTCTTGACCAGCTCTAGGATGTCTTGACAGACTCTAGGATGTCTTGACCAGCTCTAGGATGTCTACGGTGCCCTTGTGAACACCCATCACTTCAGAAATGGTCCCAAACATACCGTTGCCCACATTGAAGCCCGCTCACAATTCTGGCTTTGAATGCTGCAGTACAGACAGACAGACAGACAGACAGACAGTACAGACAGTACAGACAGTACAGACAGACAGACAGACAGTACAGACAGACAGACAGACAGACAGACAGACAGTACAGACAGACAGACAGAACCTTGGATTTCATGATACTGTACAGCTTCAGCTCTGACCTGCACTAAATTAACTTCTAACAGAGGTTCAATCAGGAAGACTATAATCTGCACTTTTATGCTTCCAGTGTTTCCCCTACCATTCTACAGGCCTGGCGGGCCCGCCAGGCCAACAGCGCCCCCGCCAGGCCAGAATTTTTTTTGCAAAAGAATTGCAAAAAAAATAAAATAAAAAAATGTATTCCTCCCCCTGCTCTCCCCAAAATTTCAATAAACCTTTATGGCATATTATTACAATACAACAATACTAGTGTTGACAGTAATAGAAGATGCCAAATCATTCAAAACAATAAGCATTTTGCTTTTAGGAGCATCGTGCCAGCGCTGGTCCAAAACGTGTCAACGTGTGTGGTTGCCTGGGAAACGCACATCCCTTAATACATCTGTTCGCATCGCATCCCATAATAGTATGATGATACCAACGTAGATGAAAACAGGTTAGCTAAAAGTTTAGCGTCGCCAGCGAGGGCCCCCACCGTTGCGGTCAGGGTACGTTTCGAAATCCCTCCAGGCACTTAACATTTTTCTAGGGGAAACACTGGCTTCCATAGTTCACTTCTGGTTTCATCCCACCTTCATATCTTCACGCTCAAAATAAGCCTGTCAACTTGCTGCATCAATTGAATAATCAGCTGTTTGATAAATCTGTAAAGCTTCTGGATCTCGGTTGTAAAAAGGTTGAGTCATCACTGACCAACAATCTGTCATTAGTAGTCACAGCTATTTGAACTGAGTCCCAGTTGTATATCCCATTTATGTTTACAAAAGTGTGATGGATAGATCTGTTGACATTGTTAAATGAGAGTTTTATTGATCAGAATCATTGATTTATTGACAGGTTGATTGATGAATGTGGCGGTTTAATTTGGTCGAGCCTTATGTCAGGTTTTGGCAAAGACAATCTTCAAGTATTATGCAACATCACCTCATACAGTAACTTATAGAATATTATAGACAATTCTATATTGGATATTTCATTTTGGAACCAAACTTAGACTCCAAAAGCTACAACTGAGATCTTGGAGCTGTTCCAGTAACAGTGAATGGGGGGGGTGGGCTGCTGTGTAGATACAGTGACAGAATCCAGGTCAAGTTTAAAGGCGATACGGGCAGATGTTCTGGTCCAAAGCGGTCTAATGATACAGAGTTTGTGTGCAATACATTGTCAAAGAGAAGCTTCAACTTTTGTCTCTGTTGCTGACTAGAGCCTTGGTCCTCTGATTTTTTTTATTTTTTTTCATAATTTCTTTTACATGGTTTGTCCAGATCAAAGCACCTACATGGTTCGTCCAGATCTAAAATGCGCAAAAAAGAAGAGAAGAAATGGTTTGGTAATGCGACACGACAGACTCTGGACACAGGCGATCCTCCTGAGAACAACAGCAGATCGATGAGAATGATTTTTTAAAGAGCGGGGTTGTCCTCCAGCCACAGGAACACATGATCTATGTCGATCTCATTAGGGCCCTATGATGACAGACGTACGGCCCAGTGATTCATAGCCAGCTAGAGAAACACCACAACTATTGACTTGACCTTTAGGGGGGCCTCTGTTCAGGAGCCAATGGACCCAATGTCCTCTACTGAAATCATCCATTTTGACATTTTCATCTTTTTCTCTTTTGTCTCTGTCCCCTGTCTCTGTCTCTCTCTCTTGCCTGTCTCCCCCCCCAACTCACTCTCACTCTCTCTCTCTCTCTCTCTCTCTCTCTCTCTCTCTCTCTCTCTCTCTCTCTCTCTCTCTCTCTCTCTCTCTCTCTCTCTCTCTCTCTCTCTCTCTCTCTCTCTCTCTCTCTCTCTCTCTCTCTCTCTCTCTCTCTCTCATTATGTCATTATATGTCGTCTGTGGTGTACCTTCTTAATTCACCTGAAATGATATCAGTGTGAAGGTGTGATTTTATGAACATCCTTTGTTTAAGTAGAATAATAACGGCACAGTGTCGTCTCAGATGATGAGCTTTTAATGATGGAGCATCCAGTCACCTTTACACATCGCCCACAGATAAAGGACCACCAGCAGAGAGCACCAACGTTGGAGGAATTAATTCAACGGTGTGTGTGTGTGTGCGTGCGTGTGCGTGTGTGTGTGCGTCCGTGTGTGTGCGTGCGTGTGTGTGCGTGTGTGTGTACGTGTGCGTGTGTGTCGGGGGAATGTGAGGTAGAGGAGAAGCGGAAAAGGGGAAGAAGGAAGGACAGGAAGGCATGTAAGGAGGGGGAGAAGGAGCAGGACATGTAAGGAGGGGGAGAAGGAGCAGGACATGCAGGAGGACAGACATGTAAGGAGGGGGAGAAGGAGCAGGACATGCAGGAGGACAGACATGTAAGGAGGGGGAGAAGGAGCAGGACATGTAAGGAGGACAGACATGTAAGGAGGGGGAGAAGGAGCAGGACATGTAAGGAGGGGGAGAAGGAGCAGGACATGTAAGGAGGGGGAGAAGGAGCAGGACATGTAAGGAGGGGGAGAAGGAGCAGGACATGTAAGGAGGGGGAGAAGGAGCAGGACATGTAAGGAGGGGGAGAAGGAGCAGGACATGTAAGGAGGGGGAGAAGGAGCAGGACATGCAGGAGGACAGACATGTAAGGAGGGGGAGAAGGAGCAGGAAGGCATGTAAGGAGGGGGAGAAGGAGCAGGACATGTAAGGAGGAGGAGAAGGAGCAGGACATGTAAGGAGGGGGAGAAGGAGCAGGACATGTAAGGAGGGGGAGAAGGAGCAGGA
Source organism: Poromitra crassiceps (assembly GCF_964638095.1). NCBI lineage: Eukaryota > Metazoa > Chordata > Actinopteri > Beryciformes > Melamphaidae > Poromitra > Poromitra crassiceps. The sequence goes on from NC_139639.1 coordinate 6,753,354, forward strand.
CATGTAAGGAGGGGGAGAAGGAGCAGGACATGTAAGGAGGGGGAGAAGGAGCAGGACATGCAGGAGGACAGACATGTAAGGAGGGGGAGAAGGAGCAGGAAGGCATGTAAGGAGGGGGAGAAGGAGCAGGACATGTAAGGAGGGGGAGAAGGAGCAGGACATGCAGGAGGACAGACATGTAAGGAGGGGGAGAAGGAGCAGGACATGCAGGAGGACAGACATGTAAGGAGGGGGAGAAGGAGCAGGACATGTAAGGAGGACAGACATGTAAGGAGGGGGAGAAGGAGCAGGACATGTAAGGAGGGGGAGAAGGAGCAGGACATGTAAGGAGGGGGAGAGGGAGCAGGACATGTAAGGAGGAGGAGAAGGAGCAGGACATGTAAGGAGGAGGAGAAGGAGCAGGACATGCAGGAGGACAGACATGTAAGGAGGGGGAGAAGGAGCAGGACATGTAAGGAGGACAGACATGTAAGGAGGGGGAGAAGGAGCAGGACATGTAAGGAGGGGGAGAAGGAGCAGGACATGTAAGGAGGGGGAGAAGGAGCAGGACATGTAAGGAGGACAGACATGTAAGGAGGGGGAGAAGGAGCAGGACATGTAAGGAGGGGGAGAAGGAGCAGGACATGTAAGGAGGGGGAGAGGGAGCAGGACATGTAAGGAGGGGGAGAGGGAGCAGGACATGTAAGGAGGAGGAGAAGGAGCAGGACATGCAGGAGGACAGACATGTAAGGAGGGGGAGAAGGAGCAGGACATGCAGGAGGACAGACATGTAAGGAGGGGGAGAAGGAGCAGGACATGTAAGGAGGACAGACATGTAAGGAGGGGGAGAAGGAGCAGGACATGTAAGGAGGGGGAGAAGGAGCAGGACATGTAAGGAGGGGGAGAAGGAGCAGGACATGTAAGGAGGACAGACATGTAAGGAGGGGGAGAAGGAGCAGGACATGTAAGGAGGGGGAGAAGGAGCAGGACATGTAAGGAGGGGGAGAGGGAGCAGGACATGTAAGGAGGGGGAGAGGGAGCAGGACATGTAAGGAGGAGGAGAAGGAGCAGGACATGTAAGGAGGGGGAGAAGGAGCAGGACATGTAAGGAGGGGGAGAAGGAGCAGGACATGTAAGGAGGGGGAGAAGGAGCAGGACATGTAAGGAGGGGGAGAAGGAGCAGGACATGTAAGGAGGGGGAGAAGGAGCAGGACATGTAAGGAGGGGGAGAAGGAGCAGGACATGTAAGGAGGGGGAGAAGGAGCAGGACATGCAGGAGGACATTTTAGAAACAGGTGTAAGTGGTATGAGGGGGGTGGTGAGGAGGGAAAGGCAAGTGGAAGGCAAAAGGGAAACCCCACCTGAGCACCTTGCTACCATCTTTACCTGTCTTTTATCTCCACTGTGTAGTAGGGCTGTGAATCTTCACTGGCCTCACGATTCGATTACGATTCAGAGGGCTACGATTCGATTCGATTACGATTATCGATGCATCTTAAATCGATGCATCACTTTTTTCCGCAATACATGATTTATTTTTTCTCACTTTCTTTTTTCTCACTGTGTGGCTACTTTTAAAATAAAAGTGCATTTGGAATGGCATTGTATTATGATCCATAATTAAAATAAACAACTGCATGTACTTCCATTATATTTTAGTTGATTATTATTTTATTTTTATTTATTTTTTATAGTAGATTTTTGACATTTGTGAATCGATGCAGAATCGTGCACGCCCGCATCGCGATGCATCTTATAATCGATTATTTTTGACACCCCTACTGTGTAGGCCTACCTGCAGTCCTGTCTTGTATCTCCACTGTGTAGGCCTACCTGCAGTCCTGTCTTTTCTCTCCACTGTGTAGGCCTACCTGCAGAAATGGCTTAAAAATGAATCTAGAAAAGTATGGATGTGTCATGCTTTTCGAATAGTCATTTTATTGTCATTTGTGACAATCGCCTTCTCTTACAAAGTTTGTGTTTACCAGCGCCTGTCTCTTTAAGAGCATGGCAATGCCACTTGTATCAAGTTTGTCCAAGTGGTTTTGCCGTCCGCTTGCGCATGTGCAGAACGAACGGCTCGGGCAGCCTGTCAGGTAGTGATCAATTGTGTTAAACTGTCTTACGGCAATAAAACAACACTGTCGACTACGGTGAGGAAGCTATGCTAACAATGCTAACATCCGTCGAGCTTGTTAGTTATAGCCTGGCTACGTCTATATGACTAGCCTTGTTCACATCGTTGGGGGATGGGGGTTGTTTGAAGAATGGTTGAATAGTTAATTACCAGCAAATCTACAATAGCATTTTTGCGAGAAATGCCCATCCCTACTCGAAGTGATATAGACACACTGCAGAGCGTGTCATCTTTCAGAAAACACGCCCAAAACGGGGGACAAGATGATGTGATGGGGATAAGGAGGAGGGAGTCATAATGACAAGATGACATGATGGGGATAAGGAAAGTGGGAGGAGGGAGTCATAATGACAAGATGACGTGATGGGGATAAGGAAAGTGGGAGGAGGGAGTCATAATGACAAGATGACATGATGGGGATAAGGAAAGTGGGAGGAGGGAGTCATAATGACAAGATGACATGATGGGGGATAAGGAGGAGGGAGTCATAATGACAAGATGACATGATGGGGGATAAGGAGGAGGGAGTCATAATGACAAGATGACATGATGGGGATAAGGAAAGTGGGAGGAGGGAGTCATAATGACAAGATGACGTGATGGGGGATAAGGAGGAGGGAGTCATAATGACAAGATGACATGATGGGGATAAGGAAAGTGGGAGGAGGGAGTCATAATGACAAGATGACGTGATGGGGGATAAGGAAAGTGGGAGGAGGGAGTCATAATGACAAGATGACGTGATGGGGGATAAGGAAAGTGGGAGGAGGGAGTCATAATGACAAGATGACGTGATGGGGATAAGGAAAGTGGGAGGAGGGAGTCATAATGACAAGATGACATGATGGGGGATAAGGAAAGTGGGAGGAGGGAGTCATAATGACAAGATGACGTGATGGGGGATAAGGAAAGTGGGAGGAGGGAGTCATAATGACAAGATGACGTGATGGGGATAAGGAAAGTGGGAGGAGGGAGTCATAATGACAAGATGACGTGATGGGGATAAGGAAAGTGGGAGGAGGGAGTCATAATGACAAGATGACATGATGGGGGATAAGGAAAGTGGGAGGAGGGAGTCATAATGACAAGATGACGTGATGGGGGATAAGGAAAGTGGGAGGAGGGAGTCATAATGACAAGATGATGTAATGGGGGATAAGGAGGAGGGAGTCATAATGACAAGATGACGTGATGGGGGATAAGGAAAGTGGGAGGAGGGAGTCATAATGACAAGATGACGTGATGGGGGATAAGGAGGAGGGAGGAGGGAGTCATAATGACAAGATGACGTGATGGGGATAAGGAAAGTGGGAGGAGGGAGTCATAATGACAAGATGACATGATGGGGGATAAGGAAAGTGGGAGGAGGGAGTCATAATGACAAGATGACGTGATGGGGGATAAGGAAAGTGGGAGGAGGGAGTCATAATGACAAGATGACGTGATGGGGGATAAGGAAAGTGGGAGGAGGGAGTCATAATGACAAGATGACATGATGGGGGATAAGGAAAGTGGGAGGAGGGAGTCATAATGACAAGATGACGTGATGGGGGATAAGGAAAGTGGGAGGAGGGAGTCATAATGACAAGATGACGTGATGGGGGATAAGGAAAGTGGGAGGAGGGAGTCATAATGACAAGATGACGTGATGGGGGATAAGGAAAGTGGGAGGAGGGAGTCATAATGACAAGATGACATGATGGGGGATAAGGAAAGTGGGAGGAGGGAGTCATAATGACAAGATGACGTGATGGGGGATAAGGAAAGTGGGAGGAGGGAGTCATAATGACAAGATGACGTGATGGGGGATAAGTTAAGTGGGAGGAGGGAGTCGGAGGAGACGGGCTGTAAATAGAATGCTGCGGAGGGAGGAATGAGACAGATGGCAGACAGCACCTAAAAAGCAGACAGGAAACAGGTGAGGGAATGACAGACAACAGTAATGAAGGAGGAGGGAGGGGACCTTCACTGATCAGTTTCGTCACAAGCCCTTACCATTCATTGGTTTGCACAAACACAGATGTTTGCACTTTGCCGTAGGCCCACACCCACACACACCCACACACACACACACCCACACACACACACACACACACACACACACACACACACACACACACACACACACACACACTCTTTGCCTCCTTCAGCAGTCCAGATCGTTATGGACCGGGGGAGGTGCTGCTGGCTCTGACCGGCCTGGCCTGCCAGCCTCAATAGGAGGGACTGGAGAGCAGCAGAGTCATTGATCTCCGTAGGAGGCGCGTGAAGGATTCTAAACAGGTCAATGCACAGAGCACACATAGACACAGGCACAGAGACACACACACACACACACACACACACACACACACACAACTGTTTACACAGATGCAAAAACACACCTCAATGGCAAAACGTGCTGTTTGCCCCTCAATTTCGTGCGGAAGCATCAACATCTACATGATTGTGTTGTGTCTTTACAAGCTATATATTTTGTCCTTATACTATATAGTACTGTGTGTGTGTGTGTGTGTGTGTGTGTGTGTGTGTGTGTGTGTGTGTGTGTGTGTGTGTGTGTGTGTGTGTGTGTGTGCGCATCCATGTGTGTGTGTGTGTATAGAGTATTCATGCAGAACCAATCAAAAACCACAACAGCAGCAAAAAATAATAATCGCACACTCTGTCAAAGATGTACACTGGCGAAAACAGGCTTCCTCTGTGCTCATTGTGGTTTGGATGCTGCTGATTTGAAAAGGCTGTTTCTCACTAAGACCTGCTGGAAGCGTTCGTCTTCATCTGCTTCCCTCACACAGCGAGCCGGTCCTGATGCCACAGCTACAGTGTGAAGACGTGAGATGTCAAGGTTGCAGGGGAAAGGTCTTGGACAAGTGCTTTTACAGGAGGAGAGCATGAAGGATGGAATGCCATTTCACTTTTTCTGCTTCAGCCGTCAGCACGTACAGCTCAAAAATAAAGGATACAATCAAAGCAGGGAAGATTAAAAAGTCTTTACACCTCAGCAGCAGGAACACTGACCAATATCTAATCCAGCTGTAGAGGAACTATAACTTAGAGGGTATGGCCCCCTAACCCCTGAATAGCCAAGGACCCCACCCAGACATGGCCGGGTCTCGGGTCCATTCAAAAGGAGTGACTCCGGGTCCGGGTCTGTTTGCCACGGGTCTCGGGTCTCTTGACAGTGAAATACCGGGTCTAATAGTACCCAAGCAGACCCGGTGAGTAGCTGTCACAGCTGTCAATCACCCCTTTTTATATTGTCAGATAACTCATTAAAAACGAATTTATCAGAAAAATGAGCACTTGAACCTACTGGAGGTCTTGGGGTTTTGCCTGAATACCCCAGAACCCACCCGGGTCTCAGCGGGTCAATTAGGGTCCGGGTCCATCATTTTGGACCCATGAATATTTAACTAGGCTGCCTCTTAAGAAATGGTCCTTGGTCTGAACAACGCAGAATAAGCAGCCTTGCAAAGATTGTAGACATGATGATGGAAAAGTCACAATGAAACAGGATGGACTGAGAGCGCTTGTCTAGCAATGTTAATAAGATATTAAGATCGACTTTATTTTTTGATTACACAATTCATCAGGTGAGGTGTTCACTAAAAAGCTGGGTCTTTAGCCCTTATCTTAAAGGTTGAGAGGCAGTCAGGGACGCAGACCGAATGGAGTTTTGGTAACTCGTAAACACCACAGAGGAACTACAGAAGAGAAGAATGTGTCTGGACTTTTTATGAAGCTATTCTCATGTCCAGTCTCCCAGAGGCCATGCTGTTTATTGACAAGCAATATGGGAGTGATATGTCCAACCCTTTATTAGAAGGGGAGGCCTGGGGCTTCCGAGTCTGCTCTGCAGGCTAAGACAGACCAGCATATTTCTCATGGTGTGAATTCAACTACAGGTCAGCTGTGTCCTGTCAACATCCCTGTCTTTACATCCATCTCTCTCTCTTTTACTTGGCTCTCAGAATAGCTCACCTCTAAGGCTCGTACAGCGTTAGCTCCAGAAAGGCAGACTATATAGCTGACCTCTTGACTGGGCCGGATTATCCATCTGACCGCATATCTGCCCTGTTACCCGTTAAGCTGAGTAAGGAGATCGCTTTTATTTCACCAGAGCCGAAGGCAGCAACACAAAAGACTGATGGAAATAACAGAAGAGAAGGTAATCCCCACTAAACTGGTATCCAGCATTGACAGTAGATAGAGTAGACACGATTCTGCCTGACCAATCAGTCGTCTGCAGTGTTTTCACGTCACCGTATGGTACCGGGTCCACAGCGCTAGAACCTCAACAAAGCAGGGACCAAAACTAGCACGACTCAACCCCGACTCAACCCGGGCTGTCCACGTTTTTGATCGGTGGAATGAGACAAAAAAGCGAGACGAGCTGGGCGGGGCCGCGCTGATACCAGCGGTGGAAATGGGCCATAAGGGATTGGGTGAGTGCCCAGGGCCACCAGCTCCTTGAGGACGCCGGCGTCCGCGGCCGACATGAATGTTTTTCAGAGGCATCCATTGGTGCATCCATGTCATGCTAGCTTGTCGGGAAGATCACGGCTAAAGAACTACAAACGTAGTCAAAATTTTGGCCATTTTCAAAGGGGTCTCGGCCTCTCGCCTCAGGATATCTGAATGCAAATGGATTCTATGGGTACCCAGGAGGCTCCCCTTTACAGACAGGCCCAGTTATGCTAATTCCACGCAGTTTCTGGGAAAAAAACACACAGGTGTTTGCATGCAGTATATAGCTCAGTGGTTAGCGCTGCTGCCTCACAGCAACAAGGACCTGGGTTCGAACCACAGACCATCCCAGGTCCTTTCTGTGTAGAGTTTGCATGTTCTCCCCGTGTTCGTGTGGGTTTCCTCTATGTGCTAGGGTTTCCTCCCACCATCAAATACATGTATGATAGTGTTATACTCCTGTCAAATACATGTATGATAGTGTTAATACTCCTGTCAAATACATGTATGATAGTGTTATACTCCTGTCAAATACATGTATGATAGTGTTAATACTCCTGTCAAATACATGTATGATAGTGTTATACTCCTGTCAAATACATGTATGATAGTGTTAATACTCCTGTCAAATACATGTATGATAGTGTTAATACTCCTGTCAAATACATGTATGATAGTGTTAATACTCCTGTCAAATACATGTATGATAGTGTTAATACTCCTGTCAAATACATGTATGATAGTGTTAATACTCCTGTCAAATACATGTATGATAGTGTTAATACTCCTGTCAAATAAATGTAAGATAGGGTTAATACTCCTGTCAAATACATGTATGATTGGGTTAATACTCCTGTCAAATACATGTATGATTGGGTTAATACTCCTGTCAAATACATGTATGATAGTGTTACTATTCCTGTCAAATACATGTATGATAGTGTTAATATTCCTGTCAAATACATGTATGATAGTGTTAATACTCCTGTCAAATACATGTATGATAGTGTTAATACTCCTGTCAAATACATGTATGATAGTGTTAATACTCCTGTCAAATACATGTATGATAGTGTTAATACTCCTGTCAAATACATGTATGATAGTGTTAATACTCCTGTCAAATACATGTATGATAGTGTTAATATTCCTGTCAAATACATGTATGATAGTGTTAATATTCCTGTCAAATACATGTAAGATAGGGTTAATACTCCTGTCAAATACATGTATGATTGGGTTAATACTCCTGTCAAATACATGTATGATTGGGTTAATACTCCTGTCAAATAAATGTAAGATAGGGTTAATACTCCTGTCAAATACATGTATGATTGGGTTAATACTCCTGTCAAATACATGTATGATTGGGTTAATACTCCTGTCAAATACATGTATGATAGTGTTACTATTCCTGTCAAATACATGTATGATAGTGTTACTATTCCTGTCAAATACATGTATGATAGTGTTAATATTCCTGTCAAATACATGTATGATAGTGTTAATACTCCTGTCAAATACATGTATGATAGTGTTAATACTCCTGTCAAATACATGTATGATAGTGTTAATACTCCTGTCAAATACATGTATGATAGTGTTAATACTCCTGTCAAATACATGTATGATAGTGTTAATACTCCTGTCAAATACATGTATGATAGTGTTAATATTCCTGTCAAATACATGTATGATAGGGTTAATACTCCTGTCAAATACATGTATGATAGTGTTAATACTCCTGTCAAATACATGTATGATAGTGTTAATACTCCTGTCAAATACATGTATGATAGTGTTAATACTCCTGTCAAATACATGTATGAGAGTGTTAATACTCCTGTCAAATACATGGATGATAGTGTTAATATTCCTGTCAAATACATGTATGATAGGGTTAATACTCCTGTCAAATACATGTATGATAGTGTTAATACTCCTGTCAAATACATGTATGATAGTGTTAATACTCCTGTCAAATACATGTATGATAGTGTTAATACTCCTGTCAAATACATGTATGATAGTGTTAATACTCGTGTCAAATACATGTATGATAGTGTTAATACTCCTGTCAAATACATGTATGATAGTGTTAATATTCCTGTCAAATACATGTATGATAGGGTTAATACTCCTGTCAAATACATGTATGATAGTGTTAATACTCCTGTCAAATACATGTATGATAGTGTTAATACTCCTGTCAAATACATGTATGATAGTGTTAATACTAGGGATGCACGATATATCGGCAATCATATCGGTATCGGCCGATGTTGGTCATTTTTTAACATATCGGTCATATCGGTATCGGTCAGATGTTGCAATGTTAATATCGGTTATCATTATCAGCCAAATTCTTCACATTGATATGAAATAATGCAGTAAATCTATGATTTATGGGCTTTTCCAAAGGCTTTGCAAATAAAGAAATGCATAACTTTTTCAAATTCAGTGTTAACATGTGTTTTTCAGTATGTACAAAATGTGACGATCATAAAAATGTGGTTTTATACAGATCATATCGACATCGGTAAATATCGGTCATCGGCCATAACAGCAATGTTAATATCGGTTATCGGCATCGGCCAAAATTTTCATATCGGTGCATCCCTAGTTAATACTCCTGTCAAATACATGTATGAGAGTGTTAATACTCCTGTCAAATACATGTATGATAGTGTTAATATTCCTGTCAAATACATGTATGATAGGGTTAATACTCCTGTCAAATACATGTATGATAGTGTTAATACTCCTGTCAAATACATGTATGATAGTGTTAATACTCCTGTCAAATACATGTATGATAGTGTTAATACTCCTGTCAAATACATGTATGATAGTGTTAATACTCCTGTCAAATACATGTATGATAGTGTTAATACTCCTGTCAAATACATGTATGATAGTGTTAATACTCCTGTCAAATACATGTATGAGAGTGTTAATACTCCTGTCAAATACATGTATGATAGGGTTAATATTCCTGTCAGTGTGTGTGAGGCACTGGCAATTTTAACTGAAGTTCCAAGGGACAGATGTTGAAAATTTGCCATCTGGCTAACACTAGCGCATTTACAGTAATGTTTATTATGATTATGATTGTTGTTGTTATTGCTATTATTATTGTTATTATTATTATTATAACTAACACAAGGACTGGGGCGCTAGTTTCAGGTGTGTAGAGTGAAGCTTAGCGAGGGCTTTCATTTTCAAAATGGCACTCGGAGTGAGTGCTACAGTAGATAGTCAGGCCCTTGAAAGAAGCAAAGAGAGATTCAGTCTTAGTGGTTTGTTGTGTGGCCCCAGTAGTCTTCCATCAAAACAGCGGTGGGTGCACGTCAATACTGCTTTCAGACTGGAGCCTCTTTTTGTGAGTGGCTTTCTTTCTAGTCTCATAGCACTCGTGGTATGAGAGGTTAAGGGCAATATGAGAGAAGGTTGTGCTCTTTTGACACTGACAGACACTTCTCAAACAAGGTGAGAGGTGCAATGGAAAATCCCTCTTCCACAAAATCCAATAACGAGGGAAAGGAATACAAGAAACCAGAAAGCAGAAAAGCAAGCCAACCCAAAGCATGCCTGCAGAGGAACAAGAATTCACCTGCAAAAGACCATTACCGTAGCGTAAATTCATACTGTAAAAAATCATAATAAATAATACATTCGTACTGTAAAAAAAGGGACCTGCGGTGGCTCATCTGGTAGCAGGTGTATGATGGAGGCTCGGTCCTTCGCGCGGCCGACGTGGGTTCGAATCCGACCCGAGGTCCTTTGCCTATTATATACCACCGCGGGGTAGTAAACGGGTAATAAAGGTTTACCTCGGCCCAGCTGACGTGTGCTCTCTCTCCTCCCCGTCTTAAATTAGGTCGCCCTTTTGACATTCCATTCAACTCAGTCACAGATTATCATTATGCAAATACATATGTAACCATGAGCGTCCATTCATTGCTTTTTGCACCAGCTATGACAAACTCCAGATAGAGAAGTGGCCATAGGTCCGTGGAGCTGATGAATGGTCCATCTCGCTTGAGTAAAAGGTCAGAGCTCTTCTTATTTACAACATGGCAGGGTGGCACTGACCTTGCACCCGTCCATCTGTCTGTCTGCCGCTGAGTGTGTGGGTCTTCATCTTCTCTACACACAGACACAGGTACACACAAAACACACACACACACAGACACGTGTTCATGTATGTGTGCACGCGTGACACACACAAACAAAAACACGTGTACACACACGAAACACAAACAGGGTAGCTCTCTGGCCACGGGAGTGACCTTGGTCTAGATTAACAATGGTCCCGGAGGACCAGGCCTCCTTTATAAATCCTCAGAGATTTACGGTGTATTTGTGTTGATGTACGGTGTATTTGTGTTGAGAGATGTACGGTGTATTTGTGTTGAGAGATGTACGGTGTATTTCTGTTGAGAGATGTACGGTGTATTTCTGTTGAGAGATGTACGGTGTATTTCTGTTGAGAGATGTATGGTGTATTTATGTTGAGAGATGTACGGTGTATTTCTGTTGAGAGATGTACGGTGTATTTCTGTTGAGAGATGTATGGTGTATTTGTGTTGAGAGATGTACTGTGTATTTGTGTTGAGAGATGTACGGTGTATTTCTGTTGAGAGATGTACGGTGTATTTGTGTTGAGAGATGTACGGTGTATTTCTGTTGAGAGATGTACGGTGTATTTCTGTTGAGAGATGTACGGTGTATTTCTGTTGAGAGATGTATGGTGTATTTGTGTTGAGAGATGTACGGTGTATTTCTGTTGAGAGATGTACGGTGTATTTCTGTTGAGAGATGTACGGTGTATTTCTGTTGAGAGATGTACTGTGTATTTCTGTTGAGATGTACAGTGTATTTCTGTTGAGAGATGTACGGTGTATTTCTGTTGAGAGATGTATGGTGTATTTGTGTTGAGATGTACGGTGTATTTCTGTTGAGAGATGTACGGTGTATTTCTGTTGAGAGATGTACTGTGTATTTCTGTTGAGATGTACAGTGTATTTCTGTTGAGATGTACGGTGTATTTCTGTTGAGATGTACGGAGTATTTCTGTTGAGAGATGTACGGTGTATTTCTGTTGAGAGATGTACGGTGTATTTCTGTTGAGAGATGTACGGTGTATTTCTGTTGAGAGATGTACGGAGTATTTCTGTTGAGATGTACGGTGTATTTCTGTTGAGATGTACGGTGTATTTCTGTTGAGAGATGTACGGTGTATTTCTGTTGAGAGATGTACAGTGTATTTCTGTTGAGAGATGTATGGTGTATTTCTGTTGAGAGATGTACGGTGTATTTCTGTTGAGATGTATGGTGTATTTCTGTTGAGAGATGTACGGTGTATTTCTGTTGAGAGATGTACAGTGTATTTCTGTTGAGATGTACGGTGTATTTCTGTTGAGAGATGTATGGTGTATTTCTGTTGAGAGATGTACAGTGTATTTCTGTTGAGATGTATGGTGTATTTCTGTTGAGAGATGTATGGTGTATTTCTGTTGAGAGATGTATGGTGTATTTCTGTTGAGAGATGTACGGTGTATTTCTGTTGAGAGATGTACAGTGTATTTCTGTTGAGAGATGTACAGTGTATTTCTGTTGAGAGATGTACAGTGTATTTCTGTTGAGAGATGTACAGTGTATTTCTGTTGAGAGATGTACAGTGTATTTCTGTTGAGAGATGTACAGTGTATTTCTGTTGAGAGATGTATGGTGTATTTTTGTTGAAAGATGTACAGTGTATTTCTGTTGAGAGATGTACCGTGTATTTCTGTTGAGAGATGTACCGTGTATTCTTTCTGTTTAGTACTTCTGTTTCTCCACTCAAGTCTCAGTGATTTTCTTCAGAATTCAGAATTGATTGTGTAGCCGTAGCATAAAAGGAAGTAAGAGCGCGACAGGGCGAATGGAAGATTATTTTATACAGTTTATCATTCTCACTGCAAAGCTTCAATGAATGTTTGTTAAGTACTTGTCTTTACATTAAATACGTTAAAACTGAGCTTGTCATGAACTGTACACAGTGGTCTAAAGCAGTGTTTCTCACCCGCTGGGCATTGACCCACTGGCAGGCCTCAGAGCCCCATCTAGTGTGCCGCAGAGGACCTCTCACATCAATATATCAATATTGCCTCTCATCTATTTGGGAAGGAGGTCCCAGGAATCGTTTGAACAATCAGAAGTGGGCCTTGAATTACAAAAGTTTGAGCTCCACTGGTCTAAAGTGCAGTGTGTGCTCTAGAGCCGTTAAAAAGAGTTATTTTTACACATCATCTTTTTGGCTAGGGAATAATATTCCCTGCGAAGGATCAATGAATATTGGTTGAGTATCAGTGTACTGGAATGAACTCGTACTCTTGTGATGTAGGTGATACATACAGTACCATAGAGTATTCTCTGTGATGGAATAGCATATTCCATCACTGTGAACAAGTGTGTGTTATTGCTGATGTGTTGGGATCAACTCTCAAAAACTGCTTCTCCTATTCATATATTTCAGGTGAATATCCTGTGAAAGGACTAGGATTCATGTTCAGTTGTTGTATTCTAACATGAATGTGTGGTATAATTCCCTGTGGAGATCAGTGTGTTTATTACCAATATACTGAGAGATGTTCTCATCTGCCAAAACTATACAAGATATGCCACCTCCACATGTTGGATTTTCACCAAAAGTTAATAATTTATTCCACATCCCATTTTAACCTGACTAACTTGTCTGACATTCAGAGTGCACACATTTTCATGACTGCTGCTCAAATGGGATATGATATATGAAATAATGCCCGTTCAAATTCCTGCCGGCTATTGCAACACCACATGACCAATCAGCAGCACTGTACATCTGTTCAGTGGCCATTAGGGCTGATCTTCTACCATTGGACCAAATTTGGGAGAATTTGACAGGACTCACCGTTATGTCTAAAGTGGAAATGCGCTCTCCAGTGTCCCGATGGTTCTGATTGGACCAATAATGGATGATTTGCCCGTCTGCTGACAGGCCACAAAGTGTCATGGTGTTATGTCTTCTTGTAAGAAGCCACACCCACCACCATGCCCCTCCCCCTTTGGCCAACTGGCATCACAAGTTAATCAGTTCTTCATTGTCCCATGTAAGAAGCCACACCCACCACCACCACACCCTCCTTTGGCTAATTGATATGACAAGTTGATCAGTTCTTCATTGCCCCATGACAAATTTTTCCACCATTTTTGTGTGCAAATCCATTGATAACCCCCCCCCCCCCACTCCCCCCTAGGTAAGTGGAGGTAAATATGAAAATGTCCTGCATTCGGATACTGTAGTAGTGTATACATCATCGGGATACATCATGAAAACATAGACCAAACATGTGTTAAAACCATTTTCAATTGAGGGAAACGCCTCAGATGCAGTCAGTCCTTCAGTTCATGAGGAGTAACAGCTATTACCTCTTACACACACGTCCCTGATTCAACCTCAATGAGGACGAATAATGGCATCGACAACACGCACTGACTGGATGACTTCTGGCTGCTCTCATGAATACAAGGTATCTCAATCATCCACGCTATCCGCCCATTTGATCTCTCAGCACTGACTTCACACGGTGATTTAGGATGATGATAATGTTGGGATTTGTTTAATGAAACCGCTGAGACAAGCAATCTGAGCAGCCCCGACGCTGCTGCTGCAGCCTGTCATTATGTACGCGTCCGCCCCAGTTCAAAGCAGCTCCATCGTCAATGTCAAATCCCTCAGTGTTGTTTTGATTGGGGACCCAACATGTCCTTGATGAGTTACGCCCCCTGGCAGAGCCACCCTTTGGATTTATGGGCTGCGTCCGGCGGCCTGCAACACTTAAAAATGGCAAATCAGCATATAAATGAGTGCGTTATTGCGAGTGCGGAGAAAAACATCAACCCGCGCCAGTCCATTATATTAATTGGAATGGCCCCAGTCAGGCTGGCGTCCAGTCTGGATAAATGAAAAGGCATCAGTATGAATATAGTCCTGGCCAATGAGAGAGCAGTACGAATATAGTCCTGGCCAATGATAGAGCAGTATGAATATAGTCCTGGCCAATGATAGAGCAGTATGAATATAGTCCTGGCCAATGATAGAGCAGTATGAATATAGCCCTGGCCAATGATAGAGCAGTATGAATATAGGCCTGGCCAATGATAGAGCAGTATGAATATAGCCCTGGCCAATGATAGAGCAGTATGAATAAAGTCCTGGCCAATGATAGAGCAGTATGAATATAGCCCTGCCTAGTGTACTCTAGAGAGAGTGGCGTCAGCGGAGGACCAAAATGCGAGACCCATTAGCCAATGAACAGCCAGGAAAGGGTCTCGCGCTACTTTTGCATGCTAAAATAAAGCTGATAATGTACAATTTGATTCAAGGGGGGAAAAACCCTTTCAGAGTACAACACAAACTGTCTATTTTGCTGCAACTTGACAGTGCTGCTTAATCCAGGACCTTACTTCCTGGAACTCTTGAGAGTCAAAAACTGGTCAATTGGAGTGAATGGAGATGTCGGGACTCTTCTATCTATAAGGCTCTGGCCCTGCCCAATGATAGCAGTATGAATATAGCCCTGGCCAATGATAGAGCAGTATGAATATAGCCCTGGCCAATGAGAGAGCAGTATGAATATAGCCCTGGCCAATGATGGAGCAGTATGAATATAACCCTGGCCAATGATAGAGCAGTATGAATATGGCCCTGGCCAATGATAGAGCAGTATGAATATAGCCCTGGCCAATGATAGAGCAGTATGAATACAGCCCTGGCCAATGATAGAGCAGAACATCTGAACCACTGGCTCCCTTTGCTTTCTACTGATCTTGCAATTAATCAGAGGGAGGCAAGCACGGGGGAGGAGGGGGGGAGGAGTCAGGGAGCAGGGGGAGGAGGAGGGGAGCGGGGGGAGGAGGAGGGGTGCGGGGGGAGGAGGAGGGGAGCAGGGGGAGGAGAGGGGGAGGAGGACGAGAGGATCGCTCCCTGAAGAACAGATGACAGGGGGGAAATCCTGAGTAAGTCGGCAGCGCTTCTACACTGATGTTGATAAAGAGATGAACTATCACAGGGATTTGGGGGTTTGTGGCTTTAAAGCAGCGATACTAAGAGACGAGGGAACTTAGCTTTAGCGTTTGTTTGCTCAGACACGAGTATTCCCTGTGATTCTCCAGCTTGCCTCCAGACACATTGGTGTCAGTATCTTGGAAGTTCACCTGCCATAAAAACAACTGTGCCTACCTGAATCATTCTTACCAGCCAAAATAAGGAATGCACATCTCCAAAGAAATATGGCACCCTACCTGTTCTCACTGCCGATTGTGTTGAACCAGCTCGCTCACTCACTCATAATGGATCCGGATTGCACTTCAGCATGAAGTGTGCAACAGAATTCAAATGACGAGAGCATTTTGAAGTGTACAATAACCTCTCTCTCTCTCTCTCTCTCTCTCTGTGTTGAAGTTGGAATGGTTGACATATTGATATTAATGCTGAAGTAGCGTTAGGCTAGTTCGCTATGTGAGAACAGGCAAAAACCAAAGTCTGATAAGCAAGACATCAGTTACTAACGTGGCAGGTGAATCTACTGATTCATCCGCCAAGGAATAATACAGTTTAACTGTAACACTGAAGTAGTCTCTGAAGTTTAGTCTTAGTTGATACAGTACCGACTCCCAGAGGAGAGGAGAGAATGACCAGCTGTGTGATACAGAAAGACTGGTGTTAAGAGCGTTAAAGAGGAGTTTCCTGCCTCCAGTAACTCTTTGCCTATTCACTGCACTCACTGACCTGTTGTACAGCTTGCGCTGGCCTGGCATTGTTCAAAGCAACATGAACACATCATTTGCTTCTTTGCATCTATAATAGTTCTTTGTGCAGCACATCCTTTCTCATCTGACCTCTGTGGCTGCTGCCTGCTACAATATGAAGAGGACAGAAGCAGAGCATGTTCTCACTCAAGTGGAGTCTATTATGTACTGTAGCCTGAATCACTCCAAACTGAGGACCAGGAAACACTCGAATCAGAACCAGGATGCTGTGCAATGGATGGTCCTCACCATCTCAACAAAGGGAAACTATTTGAAAATTCCCTTCAAGCCAAATGTATGTGACTCATATATTTATACAGTACCTCCATACACGTCGAGGGTTGTGAATAAACTCATACTGTATAATATATACACAACACAGCGCCTAGGGGTGTTTTGCTTCTTTCCAGGCTCCCCCGTTCCAATTCATAAACTAACTAGATTAAACATTAAAAGCAGCTATTACTCATTTGCATATTAGCCTAAATCATTTAATTAACTTTTGCAATCATATAAATCAACTGGATGTTATACTGTGGCCCCCTGAATCGTTATTAGCCTAAAAAATAATGAGCCAAAAAGAATGAAAAGGATAAACAACATATGTAAGTAAGGAGACAAGCTGTTTATGCGGAATATATTTCTTTTAATTTTCTGAGTGTGGAAAGTAATTCATTACTTGTGTTGTTTATGGCTTACTGCTTCACGGCTTGCTCTTAGCCAATGGTGCCAATTATTCAGGAGGGCACTGTATCAAAATAAGATATAAGTGTATTATTCAGGAGGGCACTGTATCAAAATAAGATACACGTGTATTATTCAGGAGGGCACTGTATCAAAATAAGATACAAGTGTATTATTCAGGAGGGCACTGTATCAAAATAAGATACAAGTGTATTATTCAGGAGTGCACTGTATCAAAATAAGATACTCGTTTATTATTCAGGAGGGCACTGTATCAAAATAAGATACAAGTGTATTATTCAGGAGGGCACTGTATCAAAATAAGATAATCGTTTATTATTCAGGAGGGCACTGTATCAAAATAAGATACAAGTGTATTATTCAGGAGGGCACTGTATCAAAATAAGATACACGTGTATTATTCAGGAGTGCACTGTATCAAAATAAGATACACGTGTATTATTCAGGAGGGCACTGTATCAAAATAAGATACTCGTTTATTATTCAGGAGGGCACTGTATCAAAATAAGATACTCGTTTATTATTCAGGAGGGCACTGTATCAAAATAAGATACAAGTGTATTATTCAGGAGGGCACTGTATCAAAATAAGATACAAGTGTATTATTCAGGACGGCACTGTATCAAAATAAGATACAAGTGTATTATTCAGGAGGGCACTGTATCAAAATAAGATACAGGTGTATTATTCAGGAGGGCACTGTATCAAAATAAGATACTCGTTTATTATTCAGGAGGGCACTGTATCAAAATAAGATACACGTGTATTATTCAGGAGGGCACTGTATCAAAATAAGATACTCGTTTATTATTCAGGAGGGCACTGTATCAAAATAAGATACAAGTGTATTATTCAGGAGGGCACTGTATCAAAATAAGATACTCGTTTATTATTCAGGAGGGCACTGTATCAAAATAAGATACAAGTGTATTATTCAGGAGGGCACTGTATCAAAATAAGATACTCGTTTATTATTCAGGAGGGCACTGTATCAAAATAAGATACAAGTGTATTATTCAGGAGGGCACTGTATCAAAATAAGATACTTGTTTATTATTCAGGAGGGCACTGTATCAAAATAAGATACAAGTGTATTATTCAGGAGGGCACTGTATCAAAATAAGATACACGACGTGTATTATTCAGGAGGGCACTGTATCAAAATAAGATACACGACGTGTATTATTCAGGAGGGCACTGTATCAAAATAAGATACTCGTTTATTATTCAGGAGGGCACTGTATCAAAATAAGATACTCGTTTATTATTCAGGAGGGCACTGTATCAAAATAAGATACTTGTTTATTATTCAGGAGGGCACTGTATCAAAATAAGATACAAGTGTATTATTCAGGAGGGCACTGTATCAAAATAAGATACTTGTTTATTATTCAGGAGGGCACTGTATCAAAATAAGATACAAGTGTATTATTCAGGAGGGCACTGTATCAAAATAAGATACACGACGTGTATTATTCAGGAGGGCACTGTATCAAAATAAGATACACGACGTGTATTATTCAGGAGGGCACTGTATGAAAATAAGATACTCGTTTATTATTCAGGAGGGCACTGTATCAAAATAAGATACAAGTGTATTATTCAGGAGGGCACTGTATCAAAATAAGATACACGTGTATTATTCAGGAGTGCACTGTATCAAAATAAGATACAAGTTTACTTGGTGAACAAGCACAAGCCATTTATATAAGTTTCACAACAACGGTGCGGCGTGAGTTATGACCCGCAGCTGTACAGCACAGCCATAAGTCAACCGTGACAAAATAAATGTACGCACAATCTGATGCATTAGGCAAATGCATGATCAGTTGGCAAACACACTGGCCACTGATGCATGATCAGTTGGCAAACACTGGCCACTGATAAATAAGTAGCTCTCTGGTGCTACAAGTCACTTTGGCCTGGGGCCCATTTTTTTAAGCCATTAGATAGCGGGCCAGAACATAAACAAAGGCTCATTTAAGAAATTGATTGATAAAAAAATAATGCATCTGGAATTTGCGACAGACCTCCTTATAAGACCTGCATGTGTGGTAGATGCAGAGAATGGATCAAAATGAGAAATAACAGAGGACATGGATAGGACCGTTAATGGCTTATTTGAGTCATGAATCCTCCTAACGACCTGGGTTTTATTTCCCCTTTATATGCTGAATGATAAATGCTTCTTTGTTATGCACAACACATGACTGGACTGACCATGTAGCAGAGCCTAATTATTCTAATTTTACTCTCAGAATTATTCCTCGCTACGTCACTTTTTTTTTTGCATGCTGGTGGAGGTACGCTATTATGTTGTGTGCGGTTAGCTAAACATTTAACCTGCTAGGAAAGTTGAGTGCAAAATAAAGAGCATTCAAAGAAGAATGGAAAGACAACAGTATGTGTTCATCCTACCTGCTTTCATGAATGTAAAGCTATTGTGTCATATCTGGAATGAATATAATATGAGAGGGCACCACGAGATGAAGCATGGCACCTTCAAAGTGGCCTCTCCACTCCACTGCAGACAGTGGCATGAAGGCGCAGTACCAGGCGCTGTCCACTACGCGCACCCCCCACGGCCTAATTCATGAGCGTCTGTGTCTATCATTCTCTCAACACGAATAAAAGTATAATAAGTAGGGCTGTGAATCTTCACTGGCCTCACGATTCCATTACGATTCATCTGTCAACGATTTGATTTGATTCCACGATGCATCACGATACAGCTCAAAGTATTGCAGCTCCAAGTATCAAATCCTCAATTTTCTGTATTATTACTGCACATGGCTACTTTTTCATAAAAACAATACAAGCAGTCAGATGAATATCAAGTCCCTTTTTTACTTAGAAAGTGTTTTAAAATCTGAATGTCAACATAAATTTAAACAAACGATTCAGCGATTATCTGTCAATGATCCGATTTGATGCATCGCAACACATCTGCATCGTGATGCATCGATTAAACGATACGTTTTGACACCCTTAATAATAAGCATACTGTATGTGTGTGTGTGTGTGTGTGTGTGTGTGTGTGTGTGTGTGTGTGTGTGTATGTACTACATGTATATATATATACTGTGTATATATATATATATATAGTATATATATATTAGGGCTGTGCCGATTCACTTATCTCCCGATTCGATACTATCACGATACTTGGGTGCCGATTCGATATATATTGCGATTCTTAAGTATTGCGATTCTACGATTATTGCGATTCGATATTACGATTTATTGCGATTTTTGTTTCTTTTTTTCTTTTCTTTTTTCAGTTTGTTTGCTTTTTACACTAGATTAGAACATGGGAAAAGTTGAATCATACACTAGAGACTGTATATTATATATCATGAGTAGGGCTGGGCGATATAGTTAAAAACAGGGGCGGACTGGGATCATAATTCAGGCCGGGCATTAGATACCAAGCAGGCCAGGCTGATATGGGCCGACGTTTGAAGCCCAAAGATGCACCCACTTTAACCCTGAAGTGTAATTATTACTTCAGACTAACTAATAAAGTAATAAAACCACTAGTAAACCAGTAGGCGGCGCCTGGCCTGCTGTTCAGTGAGTGGCCTGACTGCGGGCACAAAAAAAAAAAAAAAAAAAAAATTTTTTTTTTTTTTTTGCTTTTGCGATTATCGATTCTGGAATAAAAGATCGATTCAAAAAATCGTGACATTAAAAATCGCGATACTTAGGTGAATCGATTTTTTCTCCCACCCCTAATATATATATACTGTATATATATATATATATACACAGTATATATATATATATATATATATATATATATAGTATATAGCCCACCTTGCGACCCCTGATGTAACATTCACATGTGAAGAGGATAGGCCTGAAGCAAGTGCACTGCTGTTGTCACATGACTTATTGTGCTCAGCAGTTAAGAAGCAAAATGGCCGCCGCTAATGAACTTGGAGAGGAGCATTGGGTAAAGAATACAGATCCACCTTTTGCTCTGTTCACTTTTCCATCCTTCAATCCAATAAGCCATTCCTCTCGCTGTCACTCGGGTTTCAAACACCTTATCATGTTTCCCTGCAAAATATTCTCTCTTATCCTTCAGCAGTCTTCACCTTTCACATATATTTTATTCAACGATCACTCCCTCACCACGTCTACCTGTCACTCCCTCACCATGTCTACCTGCCCTCACCACGTCTACCTGCCCTCACCACGTCTACCTGCCCTCACCACGTCTACCTGCCCTCACCACGTCCACCTGTCACTGCCTCACCACGTCTACCTGCCCTCACCACGTCTACCTGTCACTCCCTCACGTCTACCTGTCACTCCCTCACGTCTACCTGCCCTCACCACGTCTACCTGCCCTCACCACGTCAACCTGCCCTCACCACGTCTACCTGTCACTCCCTCACGTCTACCTGCCCTCACCACGTCTACCTGCCCTCACCACGTCTACCTGCCCTCACCACGTCAACCTGCCCTCACCACGTCTACCTGTCACTCCCTCACCACGTCTACCTGTCACTCCCTCACGTCTACCTGCCCTCACCACGTCTACCTGCCCTCACCACGTCTACCTGCCCTCACCACGTTTACCTGTCACTCCCTCACCATGTCTACCTGCCCTCACCACGTCTACCTGTCACTCCCTCACCATGTCTACCTGCCCTCACCACGTCTACCTGCCCTCACCACGTCTACCTGCCCTCACGTCTACCTGCCCTCACCACGTCTACCTGCCCTCACCACGTCTACCTGCCCTCACCACGTCTACCTGCCCTCACCACGTCTACCTGCCCTCACCACGTCTACCTGCCCTCACCACGTCTACCTGCCCTCACCACGTCTACCTGCCCTCACCACGTCTACCTGCCCTCACCACATCTACCTGCCCTCACGTCTACCGGCCCTCACGTCTACCTGTCCTCACCACGTCTACCTGCCCTCACCACGTCTACCTGCCCTCACCACGTCTACCTGCCCTCACCACGTCTACCTGCCCTCACCACGTCTACCTGGAGTCTGCAGAACTGACCACATTCCCCATGGCAGCTTGATAAAGCAAATTCCACCATGTTGTCTGTAATATTATTTAGGCTATTATTTACCATGACTGTACGAGAGACACCAGCACATACTCACAGACGAGGGGGGGAGATACTGAAAAGCTTTCTGCATTTGTCGTCTGTTAGGGAAAACAATGACTTTGTAAAGTAGTTAGGGTACCCACCGCCAAGTTTGAAGTCAATCGGGCAAGCGGTTCTCAAGATAAACCACTTTTTGTGTTTCCAGTAGGTGGCGCTATGACTAGGCGCGTGTCTGTATTCCATGCAATTCGGCACCTCACTCCGTCGGGTTCCCAGCAGCGCACTCGCTAAGTTTGAAGTCGATCGGTTCTCGAGATAAACCGCTTTTTGTGTTGCCAGTAGGTGGCGCTATGACTATGCGTGTGTCCGAAATTCAGCACAGCACTCTCTCGGGTTCCTAGCAGCATACTCCCCAAGTTTGAAGTCAATCGGACGAACAGTTCTTGGGATAAATCGCTTTTTCGGTTTTTAGTAGGTGGTGCTATGACTATGTACGTGTCAAAATTTCACAGAATTCGGCACTGCACTCCATCAGGTCCCCCTCAGCACACTCCCCGAGTTTGAAGTCATTCTTCTGACGAACGGTTCTTGAGATATGCGAAGGACAGAAATACAGACAGACGGAATTGCCTTTATTGTTTATCTATCCCTAACCTAACGTACCGTAATAGCACCCCACACAACCCAGTGTTTCCCATACATAAAGGAATTTGTGGCGGGCCGCCACAATAATATTTTGACCGCCACAATAAGATGTTGACCAAAAATTAATTTTTTTTTTTTTTTTTTTTTACAGTGCACCTGAACGCAACATGCAAGATATCCGCTGAATAAGTGTCCAATAAATGTTCATGTCATTCTGGCCAATACTTCTGTTATAGCATTTGAGTCTGGAATATGGAATATCTTTCAATAATCTATGATTTAGCTGCTAAATTGTCAAATACCGCCATCTGCTCGCTACCCAGGCACTTATGTACCGTATGTACTTAACCTAACTAACTTAACCTAACTAACTATCCGGTGTGCACAACACTGTCAGCCTAAACTCCGGCTGACACCCCAAAAACCTACAATCCGTTACAGAAAAATGTAGTTTGTTTATTAACTGGCCCCTCGCCTTCTATCATTTCACGAAAGTGGCAAAGCAAGTTGAGTATCCCTGACCTATAGGGAGAAATTTAGTTTGTCATTGTAAACCCACAGCACAGTAATGATGACATGTTCTTCATAGATCTAGCCGTTTAATTTTGCTCTTAAGCTTTCTCAAAGTACACCAAATTCATGCATTTTACTTTAAAATGTTTAAAAAAATCTTGCGGGGGGGATGCCCCCGCACCACCCGTGGGGGACTGCGGTCCCCCACCACAAATTCTCAAAATCCTGTGGGAAACACTGCAACCCAAACAAATAACACCTGGAAATATGACGGTGAAGAAGATATTGTTTATTATCTCGAGACAAAAAAGTTTCCAGAAAACTAACCACAATGTGGGAAAACTTTTCTAATATTGTGAACTATTTACAATACAAACTCAACAACATATTGACAAAACTGTCAAGACCCTCACTCAAGCAATTGACTATAGGCACTATAGGCTCAGTGAGTTGACGGGCTGCACCTCAGAGTGTGTGAGGTGAACGAGGTGAATCAAAATGAGGTTTAGGTGTTGCAGCAGCAGGACAGGAGAATCACAGCTGTGTCTGCTCCAGTTGGAAAACAATGATTTCTAATAATATTCTTACAGTTCAATGAGGGCACACTTTTATTTAGCACATGTTTCCCCTCAGGGTTTCAAACACAAACCCTGAAAGTGTTTGTGCCATGCTGTACTCATTTCATCGTGCGGTCCCTGCGGGGGGGGGAGCGGCTTAAAGACGAGATGCAGCTACAGCTCATCCCAGCCAAGATCAGATCGTCTTGTAGAAGAATATTCTCAAAATGAGCGCTGGGTGCTTTAGACTGACACGGAGCTCTCTGCCAGACACCACATAAATCACTCCATATTCATAACGCCTCGTGTTGATGACCTAAGACCTGTTTCCATCACTTCAGCTGCAGAGAAGATAAATAGCATGGCCCACATTTTTTTGCAAGTCTTTAAAATAATTAAACTCTCGTTTGCCCGGAAGAAGCAGCGCTTCAGGTCGGTCCTGAGAGACTCCGACAGGTGTGCGCATCCATGTGTGCGTGTCCACGTGCTTATACCCTTGTGTGGTGTGTGTACATCCTGATGAGTGTGTGTGTTTGTGTGTGTGTGTGTGTGTGTGTGTGTGCCTGCTTGCGTGTGTGTGTGCCTGCTTGCATGTGTGTGTGTGTGTGTGTGTGCGCCTTTGCGTGCGTGTGTGCACGCCCGCGCATACATGTGCACGTGGGTGCACGCATGCAGTCTAGTCCAGCCAACCACAGTAATAGAGCAGCCCCATCTGGACCTAACACATGGTCCTGACTGTTCAACCTGTCAGGTGTGAATGTGAGGTTGCATACTTCCATACGTGTGTGTGTGTGTGTGTGTGTGTGTGTGTGTGTGTGTGTGTGTGTGTGTGTGTGTGTGTGTGTGTGTTTGCGAGGCTCTGAGTGATCAGCCAGGAGGTTGAAGCTGAAAAGCTGCATCTGTCATTGCTTCCAAGATAGCAGAGGAAGAGAGAGATTGGAGGAGAGGAGAGAAATCTCACACGAGTGTGTTACTGAGACAGAGACAGGTCTTGAACTATTTAAATTTTCTCCTGTTCCGTCATCTGAATTTTAGTGTCAGAATGTTCCGAATATGTGTGGCTTTGGAAAATGGGCAGAATATTTAGTTTGATGACTATGGGGGCGAAGGAATCTGTCATTATCCGAGATCACGTTCACTTCTCCCATCGACTCCAATAGACTCGGACCTGCCGAAAGTGGGCGTGTCCGTGGAAAACCTTGGGCAAAACCCACGTGCCAAAATTACAGGAAGTGAGTTGAAGTTGGGGTGTCTTGCTTGAAATCCCATCGTCTTTGGCCATAGTTGAGAAGACCGATCAGTTTGGCTCCTCCCCTCGACGTGCCCTGGTGGTGGCAGGTTCTGGCCGTAGTTGAGAAGACCGATCAGTTTGGCTCCTCCCCTCGACGTGCCCTGGTGGTGGCAGGTTCTGGCCGTAGTTGAGAGAGACCGATCGGTTTGGCTCCTCCCCTCGACGTGCCCTGCCATGCTGCCCGTGACTCTGCAAAACCTTCAGCTGCTTGGCAGCAGAGAGGGGCTGGCGGCCTTCAGAAAGAAAGGATTGTCGCCTCACAGAAAAGACTCCAGTCTCAATGAATGAGCTGCTGTTCTGTTTCCGCCTGTCTTCTCATCTGCATTTGGCACGACGCAGCACTGCCATGCTCACTCCAACAAAGAGACGTCCAACTCTGCACAAAGTTATTATAGCGCTTTCTTTATGCTAATGTGCATAAAGTCATAAGGAGAAGTGTGTATAAAACAGGAGGGAGGATAAATATTTATTCACCACTGTTCTTCTCCCATCATGATTTAAATGTAAATGTCTTCTCACAGCCAAAGCCATCTGCATTGTTGTAAGTGTGGACTCATTTAAGGATGCAGAGCTCATAAAGCAGGTCTGCAGAGAGAATCAGTGAGTCCATTACTCACATCAGCTGAGGAGAGTAGCCAGGTGGCACTGCCCCCCCGCCCAACACACTTCACACCGCCCCCCCGCCCAACACACTTCACTACCATTCAAATACTGACTCTCTCTAACTGTTGCTTTCACATCAGACTGCTTCACACTGTGGGCCAACACACACACACACACACAAACAACACAACGCACGCACGCACGCACGCACACACACACACACACACACACACACACGCACAAACACACAACACATGCACACACACACACACACACACACACACACAACACATGCACACACACAAACAACACATGCACACAAACAACACAACACACGCGCGCGCACACACACACACACAAACAACACACACGCACACACACAAACAACACACGCACAGACACACAAACAACACACGCGCACACACACACAACACCTGCTATCAACCCTCAACTGACCTCAGTGTCACAATTTAAATCTTGAGGCTCAAAGAGCTTTTATATTCCTATTCTAAAAGGTAATGAGTCTCTCTCACACACACACACACACACACACACACACACACACACACACAGTTATGTCTTCCTTCTTGGCATCTGAACCCCTCCCTCCCCCCCAGGGCAGACTGACAAAATGGAGATGCTCAGGTGGGATGATTTACCTGTTGAACAGGAGGAGAAGCTTTGAGAGCCTCCATGTTTCAGGGGGAGGTGAGGTGACACCATCACAGGAGAAGCCATAAAAAGACACGGCAGCATCTAAACAGCGAGCATCACTCAGTTGTATGAGCTGTGGGCCAGCTGTGCTGGTGACGTTGCTTTAGCTGCTGGGAGAAAGTTTTCTATATGCATAAAGACTGCTGTCCCTTCCACTGACTGACCACTGTCATGAACAAGACAGGAAGACAAGACAAAAGAGTGTCTCAGCCGTTCCATCATCAAAACACAAGTTGCCTAAACACATTGAGATCGTCAATTGTCAATCAATCAATCAATCAATCAATCAATCAATCAATCAATCAAAGGCATCAAGTCAGCCTGGCATTATTAAAGACATCCATCAATCTGCTGGGGACCCCGCCAAAGCCCCTCACAAAGACCCCTGGTGGGGGTAGTAGGGGTGTGCCATATCGTATCGTTCACGGTAATACTATTATCATTTTTTATATTATAAAGTATATATATATTGTTTTTGACAGTACGTTATATGCGTAACTTACGCACCACAACAACAACAACAACAACAACAACAAGCATAGTCTGGCAGTAGCCAGCCATAGATAAGATATCTACATCTGGTGCACAACTCTTGAAAAGTGGTTAAGAACCACCTCCTAAGACACAAAACAAAATGTGTGACAGACATATTTTTTACAACTCTTGGGGCGGTGCATTTTGCACGAGGCACCAGCAATGCATGCAGGTAGTTCTGACATGATACTATTGGAGCCACAACATTTCTTGTGGCAAAACCAGGAAATGTTGACTTGTGATTCAGAGTAGGGATGCACGATATATCGGCAATCATATCGGTATCGGCCGATGTTGCAGTGTTAATATCGGTTATTGGTATCAGCCAAAATGTTCACATTGAGAAGAAACAATGCGGTGAATCTATGATTTATGGGCTTTTCCAAATGTTTTGGAAAAAAATAAATGCATGACTTTTTCAAATTCACAGTGTTTACATGTGTTTTACAGTTTGTACATTTGATGATCATATAACGTGTTTTTATACAGATCATATTGACATCGGTAAATATCAGTTATCGGCTATAACAGCAATGTTAAGATCGGTTATGGGTATCGGCCAAAAATGTTCATATCGGTGCATCCCTAATTCAGACCCTCCGTTGTTGGAAGTGATGATGTCACGTAAGAGACGTTGGGTCTGACCACGTCCACGTGAGACTACAACAAGCATGGAGAAAAGCTGCAGCTGCACATTGGAGGACCACTGGGCGGCAATTGTCTCTCTTTTGACCCTGTAGTAATAATAACAGCACCAGTAGGTGGTGCAGTCCTTCCCCAGGTCCAGTCCCAGCCAAAACAGAGGGGGGGAGAGAGGGGGCGGGGGAGAGAGAGACAGAGGGAGGGAGGGAGAGAGAGAGGGAGGGAGAGAGAGATCTGGTGTGGGTGACCAAAGCCTTATGGGAGAGAGCCAGTTGGCTTACATAGATGAATTGGCAGCGTCTGATTTGCTACATGATTTGGCCGCCATGGCTGCTCACAGCCCTCATTTAAATTCATGTGTGTTATTTATTTTCACTGACTGCAGAGTCTACGTGCAGAAAGCACTTCACAAACGCCAGTTGGTGCATGATTCTATCCAAGTACTGCGAGTGCTCTCAACCGACGACTGAACGGACAAAATCAGTGCATCAGTTCATTTAAACATGTTACCTATATGTTTGAGCCATTCAGTGTTTAGTATGACTGTCCCAAGAGGAAATCAAACTTCTAACCCTCAAGTTTAAATCCTCAGCAGCAAAGGGGTTCTCACTTTGAATCATTTAGCCACTCCCTCCAAATCTATTTAAAGTGGCAGTGACGTACGTGTGTGTACGTGTGTGTGCATGTGTGTGCGTATGTGTGTGTGTGTGTGTGTGTGTGTGTGTGTGTGTGTGTGCGTTCGTGTGTGCGTGTGGTCTTCACAGACTGCTGATGACAATTGACAAACAACCGGACTACTGGACCACACGACATCGTAGTCACTCATACGCACGCTCTCACTTTTCAACCTCCGCTGCCCTTCATCTGGACTCTAACACCTGTTCCCATGGCAACACTATCAATAGGAGAGACCAGGGTCAGGAAGTCTCTCTCTCTCTCTCTCTCTCTCTCTCTCTCTCTCTCTCTCTCTCTCTCTCTCTCTCTCTCTCTCTCTCTCTCTCTCTCTCTCTCTCTCTCTCTCTCTCTCTCTCTCTCTCTCTCTCTCTCTCTCTCTCTCTCTGCACAGGTCCTGACATTTAGACTGTGTACCTATTCATCCCTGAACACACACAAAACAGGTAAATGCCATTCTTACAATGAAGTAAGTAAGAGTAAACAATGCCCAAGTATAAGTATGAGCATCAGTAAACAACACCTGTTTGATACTTTGGAGTGCACATAAAAAAAAACTTTGAGTTGATTTGAAATGAGGTGGAAAATGAGGTGGAAATGATGAATGAATGAATGAATGAATTTATTAGACACTTGTTAAAAAATACAAATGAACAGATAAAATCCATACACCGTGCTCAAATTGTCGAGGAATAAAACACGTCCGAGGCTTGTTTCCATTGTGGTCCTCAGGTTTTAATTATGATTTATAATTTAGAAAAAGATATACAAAAATCAATTAACAAAAATAATTACAATATAAATATATCAATATATAATATAAAAGGATAGAAATAAAAACTGTAAAGCATTTCAAACATTTCAGTAAAGCCAAAGAATTTATTGTTGCCACCAAAGAGTAGTAGAAAGTGGTATCGATAAAGACTCGGATTGTGAAGCAGTCTCGAAAATGATATAAATAAAATTTAACGAGCCCCATCCCTAACAATGACAGTGACACAGACAAATAGACACACACACACACACACACACACACACACACACACACATAGAGTTTATGCCTGCAGCATGTCATCATAATAGAGGAGATTTATGCAAAATAGTTGAGTTGACTCTTAAATCCCAAACAGTTGCCACGGCCAACAATGTAATTGATTGTGGTTCTTCTCAGGGATGCACCCTGCATCTTTTCTGCACGATACAAAATGACTTGTTGACTTGAAAACTTTATTATTCAAAACTGCTCAGTGCTTTTTTATCTCTTTTAAATCGGCACAAATTAAGAGGCAGCAGTTTCATCGTGGTATTAATTTACAGCCATGGATGCAGGGCTGTGAATGTCAACCAAAGCAAGAGTTACTGTGGGGGTTTAGTCGACTGGAACTAGACTCAATTAAATGAGTTGGTGGATTAGCAGAGATGGGCCTAATTATGATATGAATGCAACCGCATGATGGGCTTTTCGCTTTTGGACAATACATAACCTCCTCAACTATAGTTCTTTAATTAGAAAAAAGTATGCTAATTTTGATATATAATTATGTTGTGACTTTCATTAAAAAAATCCATTACAATTACAATTATTTATAATTAGACGGCACATATTTTTAGAGCACGTTCTGCTCTTTAGATGAGGGTATTTGGTACAAATGTATGGGTGTTTCATCTTCCTATACATCCTATATGAAGAGATGAGTAGACGCAAGCAGTGCACTGAGGAGAGGAGTAACCAGAGAGAGCAGCAGCAGCAGATAAGAGTCAGGTGGAGATGCTGCCATGGC
>NC_139639.1:6788505-6813505 GCF_964638095.1 Poromitra crassiceps
TAAAGGACACACACACACACACACACACACACACACACACACACACACACAGTGCACAGCAGACACATTTAATTTTATTTTATTCATTCCATATAGCATGGCCTCTCCACCCCACTAGGTTTCAATATTCCCTCCATGCACCTTTGTGTGGTTATATTGAAAATTACAGTCAGGTTGGGCCAAACCAGTGACCTTTGAACGACCTTTTATCTTCTCTTTTTGACAACTCATTTTTTGAGTGACCTTTTTTTAAATCAGTGACCTTTTAGCTTTGAGTGTCGTGAAGTGGAGAGAGAAAGAAGAGAGAGTGTGTGTGTGTGTGTGTGAAGTGTGTATGCCTGCGTGCGTGTGTGTGTGTGTGTGTGTGTGTGTGTGCGTGTGTGCGTGTGTGTATAAACAAGTGTGTTTGAGTGCGTGTGTAGTAAGTTCTTCTCATCCAAGCCTACTCCATATACGTTACAGTGGGTCTTATTTGGAGGGACTGCATAAGAGACAATGGCAACAGAGCACCTGAATGAACAAAAGGTGAGTGTAGAATCTTCCCTTATTATTATGTGATTTCACCCAATTTCAAGCCTGGCTGGCTCAATAACATTTCCTCATCCCATTGAAAGGCTCCTCCAGAAAGAACACGTCTCTAATTTGTGTCATGGCTGCCTGCTCCCATGCTCTCCTCTCACTCATGCCTGTAGCCGACAGGAGGAGGAGTGTGGAGTGTCCAAAATGATGACGGCCTCGAAAATAAAGCAATATTTAGAAAATTAATCAAATTAATCCAGCATGATGATATACATGGATAAGGTGATATTTTATGGATTGTATATTCATGGTACAACTACAAGTTATCCACAAATAACACATATGCAGTCAATAGCCATGTGCATGTTGTGTATACACAGTGACAGTTCAAAACAGATCCGAGGCTCAGTTTGCATTAGGCAAGCCACTTAATCATGGCTGCCTTGAAGGATGCAGGTGTCTAACTAGCATCACTTCTTATTGTGTTGTCTGAAGTAATGACCATGGACTCACTTCTGCACATCCCTCCTCACTTTGCACCTGTCATTAAAGAATAGCAGCACGTTGTGCCAAACAGCTACGTGCTGCTTTTCTTCCTGGCATCACTTGGCACCGTGTGGCCACAGCTGGTGTTGCTGGATGCAGAGCCACTGTTGTTTCCAGGCAAAGGGCCTGCCTACAGCAGCAACACACAGCAACAAACACAGTCCGTCCAGCTAGCAACAACAACACAACACACAGCAACACACACAGTCCATCCAGCTACCAACAACACACAGCAACAAACACAGTCCATCCAGCTACCAACAACACACAGCAACAAACACAGTCCGTCCAGCTAGCAACAACAACACAAAGCAACACACACAGTCCATCCAGCTAACAACAACAACACAACACACAGCAACAAACACAGTCCATCCAGCTAACAACAACACACAGCAACAAACACAGTCCATCCAGCTAACAACAACAACACAACACACAGCAACAAACACAGTCCATCCAGCTAACAACAACACACAGCAACAAACACAGTCCATCCAGCTAACAACAACAACACAACACACAGCAACAAACACAGTCCATCCAGCTAACAACTAGAGATGCACCTATTGCCATTTTCTTGGCCGATTCCGATTTCCGATTTTTGAATAGTCTGACTTGCCGATACCGATTTTGGCCGATTCCGATTTTCTTTCTAAGAACAATAATTGACAGGTTATTTTTTGATTATTATTTTTTTTACTTTGCTTTAATAGAAAATTAAGATTCATGTCACATTTCTTATCATTTGCATGAGGGACTCCAGATGGAAAGTAGCCTATGGTTAAATCTGTTACAAAGCATCTCTTCCCCTATGGGGTTTAATGTTTTTTTTGTATATGTCCCTGCCAAATAAACAAATAGAATAAAAATAAATAAACATCAAAATGTTATCCATGGACAAGGAGTTTATAGCCTATAAGTCTGGAGCCCAGAGACCTTCGAAGCCATGCCCACTCTACAGTTGTGGATTTGGCTGTAGATGAGGAAATGAGTTTGAGTTGAGTTTACACACAGAGTCCGTTTCTTTTAATCCGCCATCCGGAAAAAAAATCATCACGCACAGTAAAGCTTGCACACTGGTCCGATGCGTTTTATTATTATGTTCGTCGTTCTATTCGCAATACGAAACAAATAGTCCTCCTCTCCTGTATCCACATTACAACGTGACTGACAGATAGCAGCAGCAGCTGATCTGCAGCAGGCAGCGGTGATGTGGACTGCAGCTGGTCGGGGAATGTAACACAGGGCTCGATAGTAGCCTACCTTCACTTCGTCAAGCCGGGTGTGTTGCGCTGTGGCCGGGGAGAGAGAGGGGCCGGTGAGGTGAAGCGAGCCGCTCAGACTGGAGTGGACTCCAGCCGAGCGGGACTCGGCAATGTACCCTGCTCCTCCGCGGCTTATTTTCAACTTGCATGTGTGACAAACTGTACAATTTCCACAATGAGGAGGACATGCTGGCGTGTGTTTCCTTTTGGCTGCTTGGGGTGCGCGCACGTCACGTGAATGCGTGCATCGTGCAGCTGCAGGTAATTGACCAAACAAAAAAAGGGGAAAGCCGACCGGCGCACAGAATCGGCTATGTGGACTGACCGGAGCCGGTCACCGGTCGGGGCCGATCACGTGGAAATCGGCCATTTCCGGTCACGTGCCGATCGATCGGTGCATCCCTACTAACAACACACAGCAACAAACACAGTCCATCTAGCTACCAACAACACACAGCAACACACAGCAACAAACACAGTCCATCCAGCTACCAACAACAACACAACACACAGCAACAAACACAGTCCATCCAGCTAAGCACAACAACCCTCGCTATCCTCCTACAGTCACATACACCCACCCCTGTTGCTAATTAGAAATGAACTTGGTGACCATGTCTCATTGTTGGAGAGATTTCTCTCCCACTATGCAATTGCTTTTGTTGGAAGCTTACAGTGACAGCATTTGGGCTTTTCTGCATCTACTGCATCAGTTCCACCTGAAATGATCAACAGCTCAGAAAGAAATGTGTGACCATCTCAAGCTCGGGATGGGAAGAGGCACAAAGCAGGACAAAATGGCAGAGCTTGTGGTTAGTGATGTCCTCGGCCTTATCGCAGAACACAGCTCACATCAGTCTTTCAGCATGACGACTGGTTACTCCAACAGCTTCACTTAGCGCAGACGAAGACAGACACAAAAGCACAGGGAAGACAAATCTGCTTGACTCCATTGTTGACTGCATCGGCCATTTGTGGGATAAGTGTTGACAATTGTTTAGTAACATTGCTAGCTGCTTCATTAGCACACAAATAGACTGCTGTAAAGCAGCTGTGAAGACATCAGGGAGGTAAAGCAGCTGTGAAGACATCAGGGAGGTAAAGCAGCTGTAAAGCAGCTGTGAAGACATCAGGGAAGAAAAACACAATGTTCACCATAACGGCAATAAAGTGTTGCTTTTCATAAACCATGTTTTAACCCATTGATACCTGATGCAGCATTTGTGTGTATTGCTTTAAGACTGCGAACCGCGTTGACGCGGTTCGCGGTCTTAAAGGGATACACACACAAATGTGGGATCTACACACAAATGCTGCATCAGGTATCAATGTATTAATAAAAATGTTTAAAGTTTTTAGTACTCAATAGAATCATTCTTATAGACGGTTTTCACCAGAGCGCAACCCCACAGCACTTCCTTTTTCTCAGCATTCGGCAAACTGCAGAAATATTCACTCGACATCATTTTGTTTTCGCCGCTCAGCTGTATAGACGGTTTTCACAGAATGGTCAGTCCTGCACTTGAGTGTTTTTTTTTCTTTTATGTCCATAGCAAACACTGCAACAGGAAGTGAGCGGGGGTTCAATTTAGAATGTTTTTGTTGTCAAGTTAAAACTGTCTATATACCATGATACCATCACCATGTTAGGCTCATTCAGAGCTGTGCTGTACACTTTTCCAATAGGGGAAAAGGCTTTTAGATGCAGGAAAGTTCAAATGAGTGGTAGTGTCAGTTGATAAAGGTCAGCCAGTGCCTTTTGGAAGACTGGACTATGCAACAACCCCTCAACTAATACGTCTCTGAAAGAGTTTGATACAACCCGAGACCAGTGATTTGGAAAAACTGACTGAAGGCGACTGTGGCAGCACCCAGAATGATTTTCAGAAGATAAGCTTAAATGTTCTAGTTCAGATCTTAATAGTGCTGTGCTGTGTAATAGGCTGTCCAATGTCCACTGACAAGGCAACAAAGATGACATCTTTGGTTTCCTCAGTGGGAGAAGATCAATGCTGATTGAACTGTCAGAAGGAAAAAATAATAACTCAAATTGCAATTAATACAATTACCCTCTAGTTAATAGGGCTGTCACTTTTTCCCAAAATAAAGTTCGAACGAACTTTAATTGCCCGAAATTCGTTCGAATATATTCGAAGTTTTTTGGTTAATTAAAAAAAAAAAAAAAAAAAATTCAGTCCAGGCCACCGGGCATCAGCCCGACGTGTTAGCTTGGACGCTCACAGTCACAACACTGCCTCACAAACTTGGCTGCATCCAACTCAAGACAACTTTTCAGACCCTGGAGACAATCTTTCTCAGAAGAGACTAACGCGACAAATCTGGAGACTTTTTCTGACATGGGATTAACATTACCAGCAAGCAGCAGTTGGTTAATTTTGGTTCATAAAAAAAAAAAAAAAAAAAAATCGAACAGTCAATTTACATATCGAACACGAACCCCTCCCCCACATTCGAAGTTGCATTCGAATTTCGAATGAAAAGTGACAGCCCTACTAGTTAAGAATAAGGTTGATGATCACGTTTTTTGTTGTTGTTGGATGAAAAACATAATAGGTTTCATCTCTGCTGTTTCACCCAGACTGTAAACAACCCAATGAAAGTTTAGTATTTTTTACGAGCTGTTCTGTTTTGAGTCCAACTAGCTTGATTGGAGCAATGCCTCTCTGCCCATTGAGACTCCTTCCTGTGGCTTACAGTGTGAGGGGCAAAGCGTGACAGAGAGACAGAGTAGAGTGAGAAAATGGAGAAAAAGAGAGCAGAATAGTTCATTGTATGGCCTCTCTCTCTGGGAAGACAAGCTTCTGTAATGAGAAATATGACACATTGCCAGACTCATTGGGTCTAGTTTAAAATCAGCATGTTCAGACAAAAGAGTGTCCCTAAAATCCATCCGACCATTGAAAGGCTTTTCTGAGGGAAACAGTGTGAGGCGAGGAGGGAGGCTTTGTTCACATTCACTACACTTCATCCTATTGAAAGCTACAATGTATAATTTTACCTGAAACACACTTTAATACAACAGCACATCATGTGCTAATGTGTGTGTGTGTGGAGAGCTTCACAACAAGACAAGTCATGCTATTCTGTTTTGATGAGCTAGGCATACATCTTGGAGGCAGGAAATGTGTCTAAATACTGTTTGAAATACAATTTTCAATACTCTTCTTTAGCACTATGGGGCTTCAGGAAATGTGGTTTCCAGTTAGTCCAGGAGTCCGCCTTTTTCCCCTCTCCTCCTGCAGCCCATTGAGCCATTTCATGACCAGCACCTGCTGGTGAACTGAAAGTACAACCTCACCTGACCTGACAGAGATACGTGCAATGACCACAACCTCTTAACACCACATTGCAGTGTGGTGCAAGCCTGAAGGGGCGAGGAGCCAGTTTGTGACTGGAAGATCTCGTCGGTTCAATCCCCGGGAACCTCGTGTCACCAGGCTCTGCCCGAGGAGAATGTTGTGTACTTGATGTACACCTGTCGGCGTGGTTCTGAAGCCAGAACTGTAAACCGGACACACCGGATACGTGCCACATTTTTATCGTTCCCCGGTTAAAAGGCAGATTCGAGTTGTGTAGGATAACTAGTCGCCACCAACAACAGATAGGGCTGTGAATCTTCACTGGCCTCACGATTCGATTACGATTCAGAGGGCTACGATTCGATTCGATTACGATTATCGATGCATCGCGATGCATCTTCAATCGATGCATCACTTTTTTCCCCAATACATGATTTATTTTTTCTCACTTTCTTTTTTCTCACTCTGTATATATATATATATATATATATATATATATACACTATATATATTTTTAATTAATCGATTTTTGACATTTGTGAATCGATGCTTGTGCACGTCCGCATCGCGATGCATCTTATAATGGATTATTTTTGACACCTCTACCAACAGGCGGCGATGCCATATTGCATCAATCGTCATTCTGACATGGAAGTGCATGGAATAAACTGCAGAGCTTTCTGGAAGATTTTGAGTTGATGGGTATCTAGAATAGATGTGATTCTCAAGCAAGAAGAGTTTGTCAGTTCTACCTTTGGAGGTTTTCACATTGGCAGCACTCTGAATAGACTCAGTGCAGTGATGAGCCACAGAATTCAAACATGAGCTGCCTGTGCCTGTGCGATACCAGCTAATGTTTCTCACTCAGCCACCAATCAAGATTTTCCCAACCCTCAATCTCTGCATGAAAGAAAACGTGTTTTCCTCCCCGCTACATCACAAGAGGCATTATTATTTGTGCTGTATGTCTACTTGAGAAGTGAGGGGAGTGCAACACATGAAACATGGACTTGTTAGCTCGCTCAGTAAAGACATGTGACCTCGAAAGTAGACACGTTGCCAGCAAGATAGGAGCGATCAACTGCATCCTTATGTGAAGTATTTGAAATATTCAGCCATTATTTTTGCTCCAGCACTACAATCTTCTCACAAATATGAGCACCGACTGTCTTTGAAGTGTGTGTGTGTGTGTGTGTGTGTGTGTGTGTGTGTGTGTGTGTGTGTGTGTGTGTGTGTGTGTGTGTGTGTGTGTGTGTGTGAGAGAGAGAGTGCGTGTGCGTGTGTGATGACAACCCAAAAACACTTCATCACAAGACATCTCCTTGAACACATTGAACATCATAGACTGATGATGTAACAGTGTCATATTGCAAGAGGATGGACTTCTCCTTGAACTAACCTCCAACCTAAACTATATTCTTAGCGATATGTATACGTAACCTTACTGTAATACTGACCCTAACCTTAAATAAACATCAATTGTAACAACATACCATAAATCTAAGCATCAGATTAGATGTTGCCCATTTAAAAAACGGTGCCGTAAACCTTCACAAGTCCTAACTTTGTCAAAAACCAACAAAAAAAAAACGCAAAATCACACAGACAAACGTAACCGTTCTCCAGCACACGCATACTCTGACTTCCTTCGATCGCTTTTCCATTATACAGAGGAAGTCAACAACGCGTCGCATGCCACATCGATGTGTCCCACCACCACTGTGTGTTTAAGTGCAATTGACTTCTGCTCATTACACATATCTGACTGGCCCACCGCTGGAGGGGCTACAGGAAGCAGGGAGGCCCAAGACACGCTCTCTTGCATTTCTCTGCAGCCAATCAATGATGTTTGCTTCATTATTGGAGGAATTTAATCAGCACAGCAGTACTTACTGCCTAGTGACCTAGTAGCTGTCAGGAAGTTGTTTGGTTTCAGTACTTTTGTGACATTCATGTGCTTTTGTATCAGACAAAAGAGACATGCCTAGTGTATTAAGTCAGGCCAAATCATTACCTCTGCCTGTCTGTCTGTGAGCAGGATTACGGAAGAAAACTACTGGGCCCATTTTCATGCAGCTTGGTGGAAGACTGTAACACGGGCCAAGGAAGAACCCATCACATTCTGGCATGGATCCCATCCACTTCATAGACTTTGTACATCACAGCAGACTGGACCAATTGGCCTTAAAAGGTTTGCGCTGTCCGAGTGCCCTTCAAGTTTCCTCTGGCACGGCCCAGTCCGTGTTTAACAAGCTCTCATGGGCTCAGGTCTTCAGTGGAGCTTCTGGTGGAATGAGCAGAAACTAGACATCCAGACGAATCAGCCATGTTATGATATCTAGCTGGCAAGCTGGCTGCAACATAGCTCCAAAATCAGTGAAGTTGACAAGATAACGTTTTTGACAAAGGTACACGTACACACACACACACACACACACACGCGCGCGCGCGCGCACACACACACACACACACACACACACGGGAAGGGGGGTGTACTGGTAGAGAGAGATAAAAGTGTGTTATTACCTCTGCCAAGGAGGTTATGTTTTCGGTGGCGTCTGTCTGTCTGTCTGTCTGTCTGTCTGTCTGTCTGTCTGTCTGCCTGTCTGTCTGTCTGTCTGTCTGTCTGTCTGTCTGTCTGCCTGTCTGTCTGTCTGTCTGCCTGTCTGTCTGTCTGTCTGTCTGCCTGTCTGTCTGTCTGTCTGCCTGTCTGTCTGTCTGTCTGTCTGCCTGCCTGCCTGTCTGTCTGCCTGTCTGTCAGCTTGTCTGCCTGCCTGTCTGTCTGTCTGTCTGTCTGTCTGCCTGTCTGCCTGCCTGTCTGCCTGCCTGTCTGCCTGTCTGCCTGCCTGTCTGTCTGCCTGCCTGTCTGCCTGTTTGTCTGTCTGTCTGTCTGTCTGATCACAGAAAAACTACTGGGCAATTTCAATGAAACTTGAAGGAAGGGTGTAGCATGGGCCAAGGAAGAAGCCATTACATTTTGGAGCGGGTCTGATCCAACTCACAAAATGTGTATCTCATAGCAGAGTGGACTATTGGCCTTGCCGGAGGTCTGCGCTCACTGAGTCTAATTCTATTTACTTGTGAAAACAAGTTGAAAGCAGCTTTGTGTTGCATATTAAGCAGACAGACAGTGTTGTGTTATCTATCTGAATGCACAGTCTATGGACCTATGCAAATGGACCAACTGCAGCAGTTCTAATTGCTCAGTGTGTGCACAGAATGACAAAGAGAAGGACAGATGAAGCTAATGACACCAGCCTGGCAAACTGCAGACAGATGGAGGATTCATGGAGACAAAACGTTGTCTTAGTCTTTAATCACATGTGCAATTAACCGGTGTGGAGGTAATAGTTTGATTAACCACTGTGTGGAAGTACAGGTTTGATTAACCACTGTGTGGAGGTACAGGTTTAATTAACCACTGTGTGGAGGTACAGGTTTGATTAACCACTGTGTGGAGGTACAGGTTTGATTAACCACTGTGTGGAGGTACAGGTTTGATTAACCACTGTGTGGAGGTACAGGTTTGATTAACCACTGTGTGGAGGTACAGGTTTGATTAACCACTGTGTGGAGGTACAGGTTTGATTGGTTAATTGCTTAACATTATTGGAGTGTCAATGTAGTATTTATGTATCCTTTATTTAACCAGGAGAAAAACCCATTGAGACATGTAGTCAATTTTGCAAGGGTGACCTGGGCAAGAGCACAGCAAACATAAAGTCTTACAATTAAAAAAAACAATACAATTACAAATAATACTAAAAAGAAGGAGACAGATCTGTTCAATAAAACGGCAGCGTATAAAAAAAACTGTTGCATTCTTCCTTTGCAGTTTTGGGCAAAGTATTTTGAACTCCCCAAGTGTCACTAAGGCATCAAGGTGGAGTAGACTTTGCAGCCCCTTCCCTGCCTCAGGAGGACTATAGGAGAAGGCAGACCTCCCTAACTCTGTGAAGGCCCCGGGTGCTTTGAGTAGCATCCACATCCTAGAGGAGCCAGTCAGATAAGTGGGGTCAGAGAAAGAGAGCAGGCTACTAAGGTGCAGGGGGAGCCTACGAATGAGAGAGCCTTATAAACAAAAAGAAGGAAATGAAATAGCCTCCGTGCGTAAAGAGAGGCACGGTCACTAAACATAACATGCACTACAGGAAGTGATGCGAAGAAAGCACACACTTTCAATGAGAATAAAATCAATGAAGACATGTAAATGAGTCTGAAAGTGTATTTGCCCTCTGGGTCTGTATTGGACAAACTGGAGCTCTCTTTAACCCATTGATACCTGATGGATTTGTGTGTGTATCCCTTTAAGACCGCGAACCGCGTTCATGCGGTTTGCGGTCTTAAAGGGATACACACACAAATGAGGGATATACACCCAAATGCTGCATCAGGTATCAATGGGTTGAGATCAATACTGAACCAACCAAGTGACGACATTTTAAGCGCAAGCAATCGTCATGATGGCAAAAGCTAGGAAGATAAGGCCTTTTAAGCTTTGTGTACGAAATCACCAATCGCCAGTGCACATATATATACATACATACATAATAGTTTTAGAAAGGGCTGGGCGATAAAACTATGTCGAAAATTTTCACGAAAAAAACGGCCACGATAACGATGATAAATTTATGAGCTGTAATTTCGATAAAATATTTTCAGTGTTGCGTTCAAAACCCCTCAGAAACATGACCGCAGCTTAGCACAGCAATGCTTATTGTGAATAACGTGTCGTTTTTGGGGGGTATTTGAAGGCATCACTGAGTGGAACCAATGGCATCAATGGAAAATAAACCATGTGATGCACGCGTTTGCGGAAGAATCCATTTCTCTGCTCAGAGCCTCGCAGTCGGCTGGCTCTTCTCTTCTCTCAGTTAGAGCCTGGCCCGGCAAAACAACAGTAACATATACAGAGGGAATTAAAATATGTCAGGCCGTGGATTTGTACACGGGAGATAAAGCTGCAGCAGACAGTAGTTCTGGTTATGGGTAGCGGTAGCTGGCTGTCATGAATGGTATCAAATTAGCATCTACATCGCGTTAGCTAACGCTAACGTTAGCTTACGCGCTAACGTTAATATCTTCATACTTGACAATCTTGCTAACGTTATGCTATCTGTTAGATAGACCATCTATAGCAGCTATCCGAATAACATTACACATCTATGGTTTAAACAGTCTTTGCTTCCTTTATCAAACCAACAGCAGCTAACTATAGCTGCATAATCAACACCTAGCCTTGGACCAAGACGTTCATTGCACTAAAACAACATAATGTAATACACACAACAGAATAAGCACACCAAAGACCAGTGGTATAAGGGAAAACAAGTAACAAGCATAGAACAATTATAATAAGCTGAAAATGCAAATGGATCAAGTTACATTAAAAAGCCATAAGTGAATAATATGGACAAACAGATGACTAAATAAAGGGTTATCATTTAATGACAACAATAGCCATTGAGCTGCATTGAGCCTCTCTCATGAGAATACTTTGAATTGAATTCAACTTAATTGTAACCGGTCAGAGATTAATAGAGTCGTATCGAATACATTCTATATCGCTCTGCATTGAATTTTAATTGTGCCCCTAAAATTCTTCACATGCTTTTTATGTGCAATTAGTATTATTAATAAATTTATATCGTGATATATATCGACATCGATCGATATAAGAAAACATATCGTGATAAAAAAAATTGCCATATCGCCCAGGCCTAGTTTTAGATAAATACCCAAATGTCACATTGGAACGGCTTCAACATCAAACCTACTGGCCCTGCATGGCCACCCCCTGACATCTTTCTTTTTTACAGCTATTGCTGTATTGCTGAATCTGATACTATTAGTAAAGCACAGACACGTACATATCAATACATCCCTCACCACACACACACACACACACACACACACACACACACACACACACACACACACCTAAGCCCTTTTCCCACATGCGCTTTGTACCGCAAAATGACCGGTACGTGGTCTAATGCCTGCATGTGAGAAAGGCGCCGTGCCGGTATAAGCGCGACCCCGTCGTCGCGGAGATTTCACCACTTTCCAGCCTGTCAGAAGAGCGGTATGCGCTTTAGCGGATACTAGTGAGAAACGGGTGCAGTCATTTTCCGCGACACTCTCATGGGCGAGGTGTACACACGTTGCTTAATGTTCCAGCGGGCATAATCTAATCATTCGCGCACATTAAAGCAAACTGGCGAAATGATCTTGTGATAATAAGAGCAGTAGCCTATGTCAGCTTCATGTGTGGGTGTGCTGTGCTGATTTTCCCCTCTCCTCTCTGCTCGCTCTCTGGCCACAGTCCGTCCTCCTCCTTCAGTCACAGCCCGACAGGGCAAATGCATGAAGCGAAAGTGGAAGTATTTTGCTTACGTTGCCGACAGCGAAGGCAAGCCCGGACACATCAAATGAAGCCAGTCTGTAAAAAGTGCTTCAACGTGATGCAGGTGAACGGATAAACAAGCAAACTTATTTCACCATTCAGAGTTTTGCCGACACGTCACTCCCCCACTCGCTCTGTCCCTTCCCCCCCCCCCCACATACAGGCAATTTCGCTGATAGATTCCCACATGCGCGAGCCGAAGTGTGAAGGGAAATGTCCGATATTGACTTACAGGTAATTTTCCGGTACGCATGTGGGAAAAGGGCTCTAGTGTAGAACTGCAATCCAGGCATT
The DNA here is from genome assembly GCF_964638095.1 of Poromitra crassiceps. Classification (NCBI taxonomy): domain Eukaryota; kingdom Metazoa; phylum Chordata; class Actinopteri; order Beryciformes; family Melamphaidae; genus Poromitra; species Poromitra crassiceps. The sequence continues at coordinate 6,800,859 of NC_139639.1, forward strand.
TACGCAATCTTACTTCATCACGGCCGAGACTCACTGAGACTGCAATTAAGAAGCTTCCTCCAAAATGCAAATTAGACTTCTTTTTTTTAGCAGAACCTGGCAAAGCTATATTCCAGGATAATGCATGTATTCAGGGCACAGTGAGTGTGATCCACAGTGGGCAGTGTGACTTCCCTCCTCAGACAGAGGTTACATAAAGACAGAGAACATTGAGATAAGCATCAGAATGATGCAGTGTTGCGGCCTCTGTACATATTCACATAATAATCCCCCAGTCAGCAGCCAGCTATCAAACAACGTCTCTGTCTCACTGCAGCACAGCGGCTGTATAAACAAAGCCAGGGCTTATTTACCCTTCAGCTAAAAGGTGTCTCTGGAGCCCACGTGTTTGTATATCTGAACATCCTTCAGACTGCCTGGAGGGGGCTCCACGCATGAACATTACCATTCTTACCTGCTCTCTCAGTGGGGGAGAGAGAGCAACTGGTAGCAGGGGTCATCTGGAACAACTTCCTTCCTTTTTCACCCAACATGCACACAGCCATGAATTCTCTCTCTCTCTCTCTCTCTCTCTCTCTCTCTCTCTCTCTCTCTCTCTCTCTCTCTCTCTCTCTCTCTCTCTCTCTCTCTCTCTCTCTCTCTCTCTCTCTCTCTCTCTCTCTCTCTCTCTCTCTCTCTCTCTCTCTCTCTCTCTCTCTCTCTCTCTCTCTCTCTCTCTCTCTCTCTCTCTCTCACAGGCACACCTACCTGGTCACGTCCAGGGACATACACTGTGCAGTAAACATATTTTGGAGAGGGGGAAGAAAAGGCTAGTGTGAAGAAGAGGTTGAAAGAGATGGAAGACCTTTACAGACTCTATTCTCCAGTGCAGGCACTCAGGTGGGAGAGAGGGAGACAGAGAAAGAGCAATGGAGATAATGGTGGTGGGGGGGAGCTGGAGAAGGAGAGGTGGGTGGGTGGGGGTGCAGACAGCAACGGGGGGGGGGAGAAGCACACCAAATGTGAAAAGTAACAGTGCAGGGATGGGCATGATAGAAAGGGCCACACACAAAAATGTCCTCGCTACCAGAGAGCCAGATTGTGACCGTGCACTTCCACCAGTATAGCCTACTGTAACACCATCACTCCCAATTATAGTTACTAATTTGATGAAAAGGACTGGTAATCAAAGTTTATTATACCAACATTTATATTTTTCATATTCAAATTTAGTCCTTCTTCCATTCAGATGACACCAGAAACTTTGCTCTAGCTTTAAACAATGGAGAAAAAAACGTGCAGGTGAGATAGAAACCCACTACGGGTTTATATAAAGATCTCACCTCAAGAGAAAAACATAATAATACAAGCTACTCAGTTAACATTGAACAAACATTACAATGCAATGATAACTCAGATGATCATTCCACATGAAGATCATTCCACATGAAGATCATTCCACGTGGCCTGGCCAGCTTGACTAAATGCTGGGGAGGACGAGGAGGAGACGGGGGATAAAAATAAACCTTCTCAAGCATACGTACCCCCAGGAGACTCATAAGACGGGCGCTTGTAAAAGGTACGAGCGTGCCGCGGAGAGCATTTCTTAATGCAGCGCTGCTACATGCCGTGGATGGTGAAACGGGGGGCACTGTACCAAACAAGAATGCACAGCAGCACATGTGAACTCTGAAGCGCTTTGATGAACCGTGGGAAAAGGAGGCAATTTAGATTTAGTCTGCGATTTCAAGCATTTGAAATAAAGATGATGGTGAAGACGTCTCTATGGTGCCCGGCTGCGATATGATCTCAATCAATAGGAGGTTCAGATCAGTTCACCTCGCTCATCTCTCATGGGGAATTTGCCTTACAGATGTACTGTACTTATGAATGACTGCACAGCTCACGTCTATCTTACCCACATCTGCTGCCATTCTTTCAAGTGGATAGTTTTTTCTGCCCCAGCTTTTACAACCGTATAAGCTAGCTAGCTCTCTCTCTCTCTCTCATCCCTTCCCTTTCTCTCTCTCTCATCCCTTCCCTCTCTCTCTCTCTCATCCCTTGCCTCTCTCTCTCTCATCCCTTCCCTCTCTCTCGCTCTCTCTCTCTCTCATCTCATCCCTTCCCTGTCTCTCTCTCATCCCTTCCCTCTCTCTCTCTCTCTCTCTCATCCCTTCCCTCTCTCTCTCTCTCATCCTTCCCTCTCTCTCTCTCATCCCTTCCCTCTCTCTCTCTCTCTCATCCCTTCCCTCTCTCTTTCTCTCTCTCTCATCCCTTCCCTCTCTCCCTCATCCCTTCCCTCTCTCTCCCTCATCCCTTCCCTCTCTCTCTCTCTCTCTCATCCCTTCCCTCTCTCTCTCATCCCTTCCCTCTCTCTCTCTCTCTCATCCCTTCCCTCTCTCTCTCTCATCCCTTCCCTCTCTCTCTCTCTCTCATCCCTTCCCTCTCTCTCTCTCTCTCATCCCTTCCCTCTCTCTCTCTCTCTCATCCTTCCCTCTCTCTCTCATCCCTTCCCTCTCTCTCTCTCTCTCATCCCTTCCCTCTCTCTCTCTCATCCCTTCCCTCTCTCTCTCTCTCTCATCCCTTCCCTCTCTCTCTCTCATCCCTTCCCTCTCTCTCTCTCATCCCTTCCCTCTCTCTCCCTCATCCCTTCCCTCTCTCTCTCCCATTCATTCATTGCTGTGTTTAACACATGCAGTAAAGCACAGCCCCGGGAGGCTGCTTGTGTAAATCATCTATGATATAAAAACACATGATCTTATGTTTTTCATCCATTCCCAAACACTTTGACAGCCCAACAACTAGCTCAGACAACATCACAGCACCTGAGAAGTGCTCTTTGTGTGACTGGTGTGTATAAGATCTGGTGTGTATAAGATCTGGTGTGTATAAGATCTGGTGTGTAGAAGATCTGGTGTGTAGAAGATCTGGTGTGTATAAGAGGAAAACGTCTTCTTAGGCCTCCCTGCTCTGAGCACGGCCACTTAAACACCTTTGGGGGCTATTTGGAATTTATCTCCACAGATCAGATCACAGATGAGATCAGGCTTTCCCAACCGCCACAAACTGCTGACTTGTTGTGCCGTCTGCCACTTTGTCACATTGCCATCCCTGCTCTTCATCTACTAGTTTTGCCTGGCTCAATGCACTGCCTGTTTAATAGAGAGAGAGAGAGAGAGAGAGAGAGAGAGATGCTCACACACACAGTGGTGTGTGAGGCGCGGGGCAGAGAGACAGAGAGAGATGCTCACACACACACAGTGTGTGAGGCGCAGGGCAGAGAGAGAGAGAGAGAGAGATGCTCACACACACACACAGTGTGTGAGGCGCAGGGCAGAGAGAGAGAGAGATGCTCACACACACAGTGGTGTGTGAGGCGCAGGGCAGAGAGAGAGAGAGAGAGAGAGAGATGCTCACACACACACACACACACACAGTGGTGTGTGAGGCGCAGAGAGAGAGAGATGCTCACACACACACACACAGTGGTGTGAGGCGCAGGGCAGAGAGAGAGAGAGAGAGATGCTCACACACACAGTGGTGTGTGAGGCGCAGAGAGAGAGATGTTCTCACACACACACACACACACACACACACACACACACACACACACACACACACACACACACACACACACACACACACACACACACACACACACACACACACACACACACACACACACACACACAGTGGTGTGTGAGGCGCAGGGCAGCCAGACACAAAGTGCCTTGATAAGATCAGCATAATTGTTACATTCATCTGTGGGCTGATAATAAAGTGCCTTGTGGTGGAGAGATGAACAGTGAAGAGCTGGGTGCTTCTTACATCGTCTCCGGTGTTGACTTGACTACAAGGGCCTTATATTAGCGTTAGAGCAGATACACAACACAACTACCTTTAGACAGAAATTATGGTCCTTACACATCGGGAGTAATTTGCACGTCAACAATATTTTCTGAATCTACAGTATATCAGTCAATGCAACCGTGCATACCAACGGCAAAGTTTCTCTGAGCGTTATTGCGGCGTTTATTTTTTCGAACCACGGTCGATTTTTCAGAAATTTGCTTCCGACGTGTACACATCTGTGGCTGTGATTGACAGGTGGGTCAAAAGTCGGATCGCAATTTTGTGCCGTATATTCGCATCGCTCTTGATGTGTAAGGACCTTTAGTCGCAAATACCCTCAGCCCCAAGGAAGCAAGGAAGCAAGCAAGCAAGGAAGCAAGCAAGGAAGGAAGCAAGCAAGGAAGGAAGGGATCCCTCTGTGTGGCTCCTCCTCTCTGCAAACATAAACCAGAGCAGAGCCTACAGATGAAGCCATAGAGAAACTTTCTGAGTAGATACAGTATACTGTGATTATGCTCGCTAGATGGGTGCTGCACGGCCTCGCCCGCCCGCCGCACGGCCTCGCATACGCAGCTCGGCTGCTGGCATCACTCACTGATGACATCACAGTTGATCGAGTGACCATCACTCACTGATCACATCATGGAGTGCTCGAGTGACATTACTGACCAAAATGGTCACAAATCTCACAAATGTGCGACAAAAATTGCAGACAAGACAGAGAAACAAACAGACAAAACCCACTTACTCCCTTGATAAGGATTCTCTGTAGCCTACTGACTGTGTAGAATTTTGTAAATAGTACAACATGAAATGTACAATGTGCCACAAACAAGTGTGGAGAATTAATTGCAAAAAAAATCAATATACTTGTTTAATAAATAAATAAATAAATAAATAAATAAATAGATAAATAAATAAATAAATAAATAAATAAATAAATAAATAAATAAATAAATAAATAAATAAATAGCAATGGTAATCTCATTAGCAAACAAAGAAAAAACAAAGGAAGAATGTGCCTGCTTGTTGGATACAGGAGTTCCAATTACAGCGACAGAGTGAACGATCTGCGTCCCCTCACGTACGTACGTACATGCTGCTTCCATTTGGCTTTTCTTTTCTCTCTCTTTTACTGCTGCTCTGATTTTAAATGCTGCCACATCTGATAGATGATGCGATCGCTAATGAGAGTGGGACATCTCCACATTTGACCATCTTCCTAACGAGAAGTAATGCTAGTTGCTTAGCTAACACAATCAACACTGGCACAGGGCGGAATAAAAAGACCCTAGAATCAAGTATTATGTAAATTATTAATTACCACACAATTGCAATCTTGTTCAGCTGCCCATTGGCACTCCAGTAAATGTGAACGATTTGGAAACAGACAGACACGGAGATAATGCCTTTCACAGTGGCTGTGAAACTGAGAAAAACGTTAACAAATACCACCTGCTCCGTTAGCAATTTAAAACCTTAACAAATACCACCTGCTCCGTTAGCAATTTATAGCCACATTTAGCATTTAGTTCATGCACTTTTCCAGAGTGACTCACAACAGAATGATGCAAACAGTCAAATATAAGCGGTGAAAATAACCATTTGAATATCACTGCATTTATTTATAGTCAATAAGATTTCATTATCATCACATTTGCATGTCACCATCCTCACCATTTGAATTCTTATGGATATCCAGAGCCAACAGTTTCACAGTGCAACGCACGACCCAATGAGAAATCCTCCCAATCAACTCAAATGTGTTGTTCTGAAGGACAGACAGCATGGACACAGTCTCCACAGTCTCTGAAGGACAGCATGGACACAGTCTCCACAGTCTCTGAAGGACAGCATGGACACAGTCTCCACAGTCTCTGAAGGACAGCATGGACACAGTCTCCACAGTCTCCGGCAAACCAACCACAGACGTGAAATCATAGTATAGGTTCCACCACAGTACAACATGTATGCCGTTTGAATTTCAACCCCATGATTCATTCATATTATTCACGCTCCAACATTGAATCAGCCATGCATGTTTTATGGCCGCCCGTTTCCTCAAATGTAATTGTACTTGGATATGTTCTGCTCCTCGGCCAGGTGGGAACAGCTACAGCAGGGAAAAGAGTCTGTGTGAGAGAGAGGTAGTAAGAAAGTGTGTGTGTGTGTGTGTGTGTGTGTGTGTGTGTGTGTGTGTGTGTGTGTGTGTGTGTGTGTGTGCGCGTGCGAGAGAGAGAGAGATTCCAATATTCTTTGTTATTCAAAGGATGTTGCTGCTATATCTGACAACAGATCATTTGTGTGTCTTGTAGTATGTTTGATATAGTAAGTTTTCTAATTAATGTTTAGCTCTTCATGTCTAAACGCTTGCTTTGGCAATATGTACAGTGTTACGTCATGCCAATAAAGCCATTTGAATTGAATTGAATTGAATTATTCCGGTCAACAATAGTCTTCTATTATATTCTATCTTATCACATTCCATTGAATTTTATTTTCTCTTCCTCTTTGACTATCTTCAGATTTAGTGATTTATGTTACTGGGTAACAAAATCTCTTGTTTTCTGTTTTTGTTTTTTCTTTGTAATTGCTAAGTGTTGCTAATGTATGCTTTGGCAATGTAAGATACACCTTATCATGCCAATAAAGCCCTTTGAATTGAATTGAATTGTGAGAGAGAGAGAGAGAGAGAGAGAGAGAGAGAGAGAGAGAGAGAGACACACACAGAGAGAGACAGAGAGAGAGAGAGAGCGATAGAGAGAGACAGACAGAGAGAGAGAGAGAGAGAGAGTCACAGAGACACAGAGAGAGAGACAGAGAGAGAGACAGAGACACAGATAGAGAGAGAGACAGAGAGAGACAGAGAGAGAGAGACACAGAGAGAGACACAGAGAGAGAGAGAGAGAGAGACACACACAGAGACACAGAGAGAGAGAGAGAGACACAGAGACACAGAGACCCAGAGAGAGAGAGAGAGAGACAGTATACCTGTACTGTGTGGCTCAGCCTAATGACACAGGACCCACATGGGAGAGAGGGAGAGCCAAGCGCTGTGTAAGATATGATGAATCCAAAGACCCATTACCTCTTGCCTCCTCATTCACAGCCAACACACACACACACACACAGATGCACACACACGTCACACACACACACCTCACACACGTCACACACACACACAAACGTCACACACACACAGACGCACACACACACAAACGCGCACACACACACACACACAGGCTCCGAATTTAACTGTTCACATTCACACTTCCAAAGAAAATGGAGTTTCTTTTGACGTCGATATCAGCATCTGTGCTTCAGCATCGTCTTTTCTGTCCACCTCTTTCTCTGTTTCTCTGTCAGTCTCTGTCTCTCTACTGTACGTCTGTATGGACAACTGCTCTGTCTCTGTCTCTCTACTGTACGTCTGTATGGACAACTGCTCAGTCTCTGTCTCTCTACTGTACGTCTGTATGGACAACTGCTCAGTCTCTGTCTCTCTACTGTACGTCTGTATGGACAACTGCTCAGTCTCTGTCTCTCTACTGTACGTCTGTATGGACAACTGCTCTGTCTCTGTCTCTCTACTGTACGTCTGTATGGACAACTGATCTGTCTCTCTACTGTACGTCTGTATGGACAACTGCTCTGTCTCTGTCTCTCTACTGTACGTCTGTATGGACAACTGCTCAGTCTCTGTCTCTCTACTGTACGTCTGTATGGACAACTGATCTGTCTGTCTCTCTACTGTACGTCTGTATGGACAACTGCTCAGTCTCTCTCTCATTCACACATCTCCCCCCCTGCATATATATCAGCAGCACTTTCAATATTGTGCCAATAACAGTGATTCCCCTGCTGTGGCCATGGGACAATACGTGCTGCTGACTTTGACAAATTAGACAAACTCGATATATGGCAATAACCTTCGCAGGGTTATATGGGGACCATTGGGGAGAGAGGGGGAGGGGGGCAGATTCAGAGAGAGAGAGAGAGAGAGACAGACAGACAGACAGACAGAGACGGGACACATACAGTATATGACAGACAATATTTTTTAAGTGAGATGAGATAATCATTCTGTAAGTAGAGGAAGATACACACACACACACACACACACACACTAGGGATGTTCATTTTGAACAATTTCCATAATCGAAAATCGGGGAAAATGAACGATCAATTATCGATTATCGATAGCGTAATAATAATAATATATATATATATATATATATATATATATTTTTTTTTTTTTTTTTTTTTTTTTTTTTTTTTACTCTGGTCTGGTAATAACATTGCGCGTTCTCAGCCAGCTATAATGGCGATGCCGCTGTGTAGTAAGAATATCAGACACTAGCGCTGTGGCCAGGTAAACAAACATGTTACATGTCAGGTTACATGATGTAAGGCAATCGGCGTCTTCCAGCTTAGCTGACAGCACAAGAGTCAAATCAACAGGCCTGAGCCTCACTGAGGTCCGCAGAGCGCTGGGTGCGTTTGTTTGTGTCCCCGGCGCATGCCGGTGTGAATTCCCCATGTTTAAAACAGTTTTGTTGGCACAAAGGCCCGTGCCCAGCCAGAAAACTAGAGACTATATGAAGCTCCACCTCATGTTAGTCGGCTGTGCAATGGAGTGGGGCGAGGAGGAACGAATTCCACCCAAACCTAGTCCGCAAAAAAAAAAAAAAAAAAACGATCCAAATTCCACATGATCGATTCAATTCCTTGACGATCAATTATTGATTTTCGATAATTGATGAACATCCCTAACACACACACACACATACATACATACACATTTAAATTATTTATTTATGCCCACATAGATAGTAGATACAGAGTACAAAGGACATAAACACTAGTAATGCAATCAGATGTTGGGAGTTGGTCAGATACAAGAGTGCCTAATTGGCGACCACAATAATGCATACAAAGAAGATATAATACCGCACAGGGTGATGACAAAGGCAGATTGACATACAGTTATACTGTAATACAAGATAAGGGACAGTATCCAATTGCATGGGTACAAAAAGCACACATACATACACACACACACACACAAACACACGCGCTCCAAAATGCCACCATTCATAGTAAATGGGTACAGCTAGATGACCTGAGTAGCAAGTTACACAGAGTCAATGATGATGAAAGAGTGAGGCTAATCTGACTGAGCAGCAAGCTTTTTCTCACTAACTCTCCTAAAAGGCATTTAGCTGAGGAACAGCAGTCAGCAAATGCACAATGAATGTATATATCTGCAATGAAGTTTAAAAGCAATGAACTCCCACAACAACATCATCATCTACCTGCTAGAGCGAGACACTCAAGCTCTTTCTGATCAAAGTCAGTGTCAAGCTAAAGAGGCGGGCGGCAGAGGTGCTGAGGGGAGTGAACATCCAATTACCGAGGCTCTCACAGTCCATCTGTCAGTCAGCTGCATCCTCTACATGCTACCACGTCTTCTACTATCCCTGCACTTTGACCCCTGTGGTCACATGACTCGCATAACATGTGTACTAAGATGAGCTCACCTCACCTGGCCATCGAAACTCAAACCACATCCCTAAATGTTGATCCAAAGACACGAGCACAGCGAGAGGAACAAGGAAGTGATAGGAAAAGACTGCACATCTTAAGAATACTCGACTTTGGCTTTGGGCAACACATCCATTCCCCAAGTGAGACAATCTCTGCAATTAACGACCTCAGAGGACGCTCTACGACTCTATTAAATGGCTGGAGTGGCTGTTATTCAGCGGCGGCGTCTCACCTGTTATGACTACCCTGTAAAACACACACACACACACACACACTGACACACACACACTCTCTCCAGCAGCAGCTTGGGGCTCGTTAAGATGCTATTGTTGCTGCTCCCCTCTGCTGAGCCAGATAACGACTTGATTGATACAGAGGTTCCCCAGTTAATTAGTCAACTGGCTATATGACTATACGCATGCACCTTGTGTCTGCACAAACTCACACATGTGAACGCACAGAGCGCCGCGCACGCACACGCACACACACAGGCAAATGAATACACAAATGCACATAAGTGAGTATATACGCGGCCCAACACGCTCACTCACACACACACACACACACACACACACACACAGACACACACACACACACACACACACACACAATTAACCACTCTAGTAGCAAAAAAAAACAAAAAAAACAAAAACAAAAACAGAATGCACCTAGTGGCCAGCCATCATCATTCCACACAAGCACAAGTTAACTCACCTGATGGGAGTAATCAAACTGGCTGTGGTTAATCTTCCTCTCCTTGTCTTCCTCTCTCTCTCTTCAGGACACGGATGTCCTACAGGCGGCGTCTCGCTCGTCCTGTGTGGCGGGGCATAAGCACATTGATGTCTCAGCCTGGTGATACGCGGTCCTGAGCTCCACGACACTCTGCTCTCCTCTGTTCTGTGGTCCTGAGCTCCACGACACTCTGCTCTCCTCTGTTCTGTGGTCCTGAGCTCCACGACACTCTGCTCTGCTCTCCTCTGTTCTGTGGTCCTGAGCTCCACAACACTCTGCTCTGCTCTCCTCTGTTCTGTGGTCCTGAGCTCCACGACACTCTGCTCTGCTCTCCTCTGTTCTGTGGTCCTGAGCTCCACGACACTCTGCTCTCCTCTGTTCTGTGGTCCTGAGCTCCACAACACTCTGCTCTGCTCTCCTCCGCTCTCTGTAGCGCTCACAGCTGCAGTGGGGAACCAGAGGACGGGGCAACGTGGTTGTGTGCTCCTCTCTCTCTCTCTCTCTCTCTCTCTCTCTCTCTCTCTCTCTCTCTCTCTCTCTCTCTCTCTCTCTCTCTCTCTCTCTCTCTCTCTCTCTCTCTCTCTCTCTCTCTCTCTCTCTCTCTCTCTCTCTCTCTCTCTCTCCCTCTCTCTCTCTAGTAAGCTGTGTGCTCGCTCTCTCTCTCTCTCAGGCTGTCAGCGTGTACTGTACGCTACCTCTCTCTCTCCCTCTCTCTCGCTGAATCGCATTCTGTCTCACTGTCTCTTTTTGGCTGTCTTCATTGATCTCTCTGTCTCTCTCTCTCCCTCGTTATTGATCTCTCTCGTATACTGTGTGTCTGCTAGTGCAGCCTCCCTCTAGTGGCTGGCTGCTCTCCATGCGGCGTATAGAATCACAGCCCATTTATATTTTACCAAGAATGTGTCTCTGCTGTGCGTTTGGCCCTGGATTTAAGGACACAAATAGAAACTATTATATGAATCATGAAACAATATGATCAGGGGGCGTAGTGGAGGGTCAATGCACGTAAACGCACCTCTTTGATATGAGACAGAGAGTTTACGGTTTAAGGTGGGCATGGGTAAACTACTCACCTTGGATAGTTTACCCACCTCTGTATTTATTACCACTACACACCCCTCAATATAATAGACATGAAAACACATACTACAAGCATAGCCTATGCAGCATAAAACTGAGAAGACTGTGTAGTAGTGTGTAACTTGCTGGCTGTTTAGTAGTCACCAGTGGCTTTGTGGTAATACTGCAGCTCCCAGGTGTGGATGTGTGGCACAGTATGAATTTGAAATAGGGCGTTGCTGGAAGAAAGCAAGCTTGCCCAGTCAACTTTCCCTTGACAGATATAAAGTTTAAAAATAACATGGTATAAGATAAATAACTTTATGTGCCAGCACTGTGCAAGTAATGCACGTCAAGTCGTCAACCCTTGGGCCAATAGGCTATAGGCTATGTATAGTGTAGAATATATATACTGTACATACATATATATATATATATATATATATATAGCCTATGATTTTTGTAGTATGAGTAATTAGTCTCCATAGGCTATGCAAGGAATGGCAATGTCAAAAAATGAAAAAGCCTAAGGGTAAAACCTCAAAATGGCAGAAAATGCAATATAGCAAAGATAACTGGACATGTGCGCCTAATTTCATGTCAGTCAAACTTAGGCTACATTGTGAGATATGTTGCTTATTAAAACATATTCTTTGTGTTTATTTATGTTTACCTGTAATTACTAGCACTCCTCGGGGAAAACGGTAGGATTTTGTAATAGAGAAATGCTGTTAGAATAAGATGCATCGTTCGTTCCCCCAGGTCCCATCAAAGTTTGACAAGCCCCCGCGGAAACAGAAGCCATGGAGGATGTTTGGAAAGTGAGGCATGCTTCTAAAGGCTGGCTTTGACAGTAACAGTTTTAAATTGCCTACAGAAGAGATGGCAGACTGGAATCTGGCCCTCATGAGGTATAGGAGCATCCAGATAGAGACTGATGATAGCACTGACAGACAGATAATAATATGATATATATAAACCACATGTTATGGGCTATTTGTGGGAGTGCATTAATATGGTTGATCAAAAAAGATGATGCTGTAATAATTATAATGGGCAGGTGTCATGCCGAGTTTTGCACCCCCGCCGAGAATTGCACCCCCACCATATTTGAGGGCTGTTTTAACTTGAAAACAGGGATGCAAATCTCGGCAGGTACAAACCGCCGAGATTTGCACCCCCCTCCATAAAGCTAGGAGAGACCCCAGGCTTCGAGGTCACATGTAGCCGGATTTTAAGCACCAAAGTCGGCTTCCATGAGCCAGAAGAGAGCCCCAAGCATGGAAGTCACCTCCACGCGGATCTAATGCATCAAAGTCGGTCTCCATGAGCCAGGACAGACCGCCTGGCTTGGAGATCAGTCTACCCAGACAATTATATCATTTTTTAAACAGTTAAGTTTCCGTATAAATCATTACAATATGCTCCTGGAAGGTGGGGATGCAATTATCGGCGGGGGTGCAAAGGGCATGACA
>NC_139639.1:6818505-6823505 GCF_964638095.1 Poromitra crassiceps
ACAGACCACACGCACGCACACACACACGTGCACACGCGCACACACACACACACGCGCACACACACACGCACGCACGCACGCACACACACACACACGCCGGCTGTAGCTCAGGAGGTAGAGCGGGTCGTCCACTAATCGCTTTGGATAAAAGAGGTCGGTGGTTCGATTCCCGGCTCCTCCAGTCTGCATGTCAAAGTGTCCTTGGGCAAGATACTGAACCCAAATTGCTCCCGTTGGTGTGCCAGCACTCTGCGTGGCAGCTGGCCGGGATCGGTGTGTGAATGGGTGAACGTACCTACTGACTGTAAAGCGCTTTGGATAAAAGCGCTATATAAATGCAGGCCATTTACCATTTACCATTACACACGCACACACACACGCACACCTCAACTTCTCCTCACAATCATCAAAAAGAAAAAGGGTGTTAGAGCTTCTTCACACAGCGCATGCTGAGACAAACCCAAAATACCTCCGGCTTTTCAACAAACAACATAGATACAATAAGTGTGAGGCAAGTGTGCGTGTGTGAAGGAATATGTGGGCAGAATGGTAACATGCTGTTAACATGCTGGCCTAGATGAAGCTCCATAGGGTACCATTAGCAGGTATATGAAGAGAACCTGATGCTCACTGTCATACAGTATAGATGAACAGGCCTGGGGTTAGGTGACTAGACAGATGAACAGGCCTGGGGTTAGGTGACGAGGCAGATGAACAGGCCTTGGGTTAGGTGACGAGGCAGCTTACTCAGGGATCATTATGGCAAGCTAAACATGGTTATGAAATCACACCTCCACATGGCCAGAAGCACAAGGACAGGCAAGAGATTTTCTTTTCTTGTTTATTCCAGTATTATTACTGAAAATTACGAAATGATTACTAAAAGTACTTCTTATCCAGTAATTGTCGTCATGCGTATTTTTCCACATTCACAGGTGCTCTTTTTCTCCATCCTTTTATCCACAACAGACATGTGATTAAACAAGACTAGGCAAACCTAGTTCAGCCAGACGGCGAATGCAGCCTGTGGGGAACAGTGTCTGCCAGGAAGTGAAACATTTGACCCACGATTTTCTGTCCATAATTGGTACTGCACCCTCTTTTCACTGGCTCCAGAAGATACTTCCCCCTATTGAAAGTCAATGAGACAAAGGGCAACCGTTTCAGTCTCTTGGCTCCTGTGCCCTAAGACAGTGCAATCCATTTCACATTTCAGTCAGTCACTCCACTTGTCAGTCACTGCTTGTGCATCGGCTGCTTCTGACCCTTAATGTCATCCATACCTTAATGCATCCATACATCAGTGCATAAAAGAGACGACACACCAAACGGTAAACTAAATGAAATGACGATAGCTTTCTAGTCTTATAGCCTCAGTTAGCAATGACCAAATAAACCAACAACAGCTCAAGGGTGAATGTAGATTAGTTAGCCTATTCTTGATCGTCTCAAACTGCAGTGTTGGCTAACCTGACTGATTGGAACTGCATCCAGTGGTATTTTATACAATTAAATTATTTATGGATTCAATTTAATATGACTTTTAAACAGGACGTACAGTAGTAATCACCATAATGGTAAAGCCGTAAAGGCCATTGGTTCTTCATGTCAAAAATTAGGTGCATCATTGATTATTATCTAAACATCAATCTGGGAAATCCATCAGTTAAAAAATAAAGATTTTTTTCCCCCATTTTCTCTCCAATTGTACTTGGCCGTTTCCCCCCCTGCTGCCCTGGTCGCTGCACCACCCTCTGCCAATCTGGGGAGAGCCATAGACTAGCACCATGCTTCCTCCGACACATGCGGCTCACCGGCAGGACATGGCACGTGGGAGGATCACACTATTCCCACCAGTTGCCTTCCGCCCCAACCAGGCACCCTGACCGACCAGAGGAGGCACTAGTGCAGAGACCAGGACACACACAAACCAATCCAGCTTCCCACCCGCAGACACAGCCAATTATGCCTGTATGGACGCCCGTCAAAGCCGGAGGTAACACGGGGGCGCGAACCTGCGACCCTCGTGCTGGTAGGCAGGGAATCTACCGCTACACTATACCCGGACGCCCCAAGAAATTTTTTGAACCGGAACCCGAACTCAACTTTCCCGCCGTGCCCCTTTTTGCTCATTTTGCCAACCGCTTGCGCTATTATTAGGAGCGCTATTACCTGGATTTTAGTCGACCATGGCGACAGATTTTCATGCAAATCGAAAATATGTCTCGGGAGATTATCTAAACATAAATCATGATGACATGCTACGCATGAAGACTGTAAATATATCTGTAATGACAACAGCAATGTGCTCAATAATAATAATAATAATAAAATAATAATGTAATTCCTGAATCCATGCAGTTTCACAGGCAGACATCAAAGACGAAAAAATACACACACGCACGCACGCGCGCGCACACACACACACACACACACAACAAAGGCAGGAATTTTCTCATTGAATAATGTTTTCAGTGGAGCATGAATGTGTGTGTGTGTGTGTGTGTGTGTGTATGTGTGTGTGTGTGTGTGTGTGTGTGTGTGTGTGTGCATGCGTGCATGCGTGTGTGTGCGTGTGTGTGTGTGCTGTTTTTGCCCACTGATCCTTGGCCTTACTTTGGATGCTAAGTTATAAAAACAAAATGACATCTGATATACAGTACACAAATAGCCTCTCTCTCTTTCTCTCTCTCTCACACACACACACACACGCACATGCACACACGCACTCACACACACGCACATGCACACACGCACATGCACACACGCGCACACACACGCACATCCACACTGAGAAACGTACAGTATTGGACGACCACAGCAAAATAAATTGGGTTACTGTGATATATTGCTGCTGTTTCTCAGGTCCCAATTGGGCTGTGAACCATGATTTCCAAATAGCATAATGTTGATTATTTTAAACAGCCATTACCAGGCAACACACAATGGAACAAGCTAACTCAAATAGTCACTCCCTTTACAAAAGCTTTCCCATTCATGAGTCATAGTGTGAGACTATTCTGTGCATCATGTGAGTGAATGACATGAGTCATAGTGTGAGACTATTCTGTGCACCATGTGAGTGAATGACATGAGTCATAGTGTGAGACTATTCTGTGCATCATGTGAGTGAATGACATGACCCATAGTGTGAGACTATTCTGTGCATCATGTGAGTGAATGACATGACCCATAGTGTGAGACTATTCTGTGCACCATGTGAGTGAATGACATGACCCATAGTGTGAGACTATTCTGTGCATCATGTGAGTGAATGACATGACCCATAGTGTGAGACTATTCTGTGCATCATGTGAGTGAATGACATGAGTCATAGTGTGAGACTATTCTGTGCATCATGTGAGTGAATGACATGACCCATAGTGTGAGACTATTCTGTGCATCATGTGAGTGAATGACATGACCCATAGTGTGAGACTATTCTGTGCACCATGTGAGTGAATGACATGACCCATAGTGTGAGACTATTCTGTGCATCATGTGAGTGAATGACATGACCCATAGTGTGAGACTATTCTGTGCACCATGTGAGTGAATGACATGACCCATAGTGTGAGACTATTCTGTGCATCATGTGAGTGAATGACATGACCCATAGTGTGAGACTATTCTGTGCACCATGTGAGTGAATGACATGACCCATAGTGTGAGACTATTCTGTGCACCATGTGAGTGAATGACATGACCCATAGTGTGAGACTATTCTGTGCATCATGTGAGTGAATGACATGACCCATAGTGTGAGACTATTCTGTGCATCATGTGAGTGAATGACATGACCCATAGTGTGAGACTATTCTGTGCACCATGTGAGTGAATGACATGACCCATAGTGTGAGACTATTCTGTGCACCATGTGAGTGAATGACATGACCCATAGTGTGAGACTATTCTGTGCACCATGTGAGTGAATGACATGAGTCATAGTGTGAGACTATTCTGTGCATCATGTGAGTGAATGACATGACCCATAGTGTGAGACTATTCTGTGCACCATGTGAGTGAATGACATGACCCATAGTGTGAGACTATTCTGTGCATCATGTGAGTGAATGACATGAGCCATAGTGTGAGGCTATTCTGTGCATCATTGTCATTCATGTTCATGCCATCGCAGGCACTGATTTCAATCACATGTAGATAACATCATCCCCTTCCTGCCATGACCTTAGCTGCTCCAAAGATTGCAGCTCCCTCTCTCTCTCTACATTGTCAAACGGGGCTAAACAGCTTATTCTTTATCTGAATATCTTCCTGTTAAACACAAATTCTGGCGATGCTGTTTGTATTCCGCTGCGATGGCGGAGCTATTGTTTAAATAGGTAAGCCCCATTTCACCTTGCGGTGAAAAAGTAGCTCTTGAATAAACAGTTAAACAGCTCTCATACAGTCAATATCAGTATAATGCGTCACAACAGAGAACCTCTGGCTGGATATCATGTGTTGCTGTTGCACTATTTCTTGTGTTATTTAACCAAAGTAAGACCCATTTTCTAAGCTCTTGTGTTTAGAAATGTCACTGTGGCTGTCCATATGCGGGTGATATACAGTATGTGTTAGTGTATCACCTAAAAGCCTATTGCATGTGTCCACAAACGACAATATTTTACCTAAATGTTTAGACATTTTTATTGTATGTTATTGTTATATAGCCAAACAGTGACAGTCAGTGACACAAAATAGGCTATAGTGTGATTCTGCGAGCGGAAGTTCAAATTTGAGTGCTGATGTAACAAACAACCTCAACCCATTCTTGCCCCCCATCTATTGTCGCTTTATAGCAGTTCTGTGGACTGTTGGTTATTTCCTTTCACACACATTGTAAAGCAGAGCAAAGCCACATCACAAAGCACTGCGTGTGTTGTGCTAGCTTACTTGTGTTGTGCTAGCTTATTGTGTTGTGCTAGCCTACTTGTGCTGTGCTAGCTTACTTGTGTTGTGCTAGCTTATTGTGTTGTGCTAGCCTACTTGTGTTGTGC
>NC_139639.1:6831005-6853505 GCF_964638095.1 Poromitra crassiceps
TGAAGATGTGTCCTTTGCTTTTCATCTGTGATGAGAAGAACCCTGTGTTTGAAGTCTCCAATAAGGTTTCTTTGCTGTAAATATACAGCCTGCCTTGTCTGATCCACATTTTCCGAGGAGTCCACTTTCTACAGATAGAAATGGTTTTTCATCAATATTAATGCTAAATGTAAATGCGCAGTGCAATGATGAAAATAGCCACTCACGTAAAAAGACAATCCTCCTCTACACAGCTGAGGAAAAAAGCACTTGTTTCAGGACATAAAGCAGCCATCTAGGGACACACATTCTTACAGGCTATTTAATCTATGAATAATTAAAAGCAGTTATAAACCCAGAGGAGGGAACAGCGCCTCGTCTGGTGTGTCCAAGCACAGCGCCCTGCAGAGGCTCTGGTCAGGTCAGGAGGCTCAGAGCACAGAAACACCTGTACAGGTGTGTTGTGCTCGCAGGAGCTGGTTTGGTTATGAAATATGATTATTAATAATTATGAATTATTAATATTCATAAATTTATTCGATTTGACAGAAAATATTGTATTCTCTGTAAGATTCGGGGCACCACTGTAGTTAAGGCTACAGACCTGTCTAAAAGTCAAGTTATGACTAGTTTAGACACCAAACCAAATTGTCATATCAGTCTCATAATGATATAATGTACATTGTACAGTTAATTGAAGGGTCAAAGTTCGTAAGCTTCTGTCACAGATTTCCACAGATAAAATACCTCATGAATAACAACCAAGATTCATAGCATTATGTAATAAAAAGATTTAATAAATCACAATATCAATTGACATTAACATAATGATTAAAATATCAGTTCATCACATTTACTTTACAACTAATAATCTATCACATCTATAGCTAACACCTAAGGTGGATAAACATTATATCACTGTGTGTGTGTGTGTGTGTGTGTGTGTGTGTGTGTGTGTGTGTGTGTGTGTGTGTGTGTGTGTGTGTCTTAAGTCTGCAGGTCAGAAGCAGGCTTGAATGTGTGTGGGGGTATGTGGGTGTGTGTTAGCACTTGTGTGTGTGTGTGGGTGTGGGTGTGTGTGAGAGAGAGAGGAGGAGGGAGGAGAAGGTGGAGTGTCTTATGTCACCCCAGGATTGGCTGAGGGGCGGTCTGGTCGTGTTAAGACCGCCTCCTTTTCAAAATGGCGGTTTTGCCAATTTTGGTGGAGGAGCGAGAGGGAGATCGAGAGAGGAGAGTGGCCCGCTGATAGCCGCGAAGTTCTTCCGAACTTGGCGCTCACCAGCTCTGCCTACGACACCTTCAGGCGTCTATATCATTCAACAGTGTGCGAACATTGTACATCAACATACATGGTAATGCATTTTAACCCCTAACTCTGCCCAGACCATTAAACCAAGAACTCTCACGCGGATCCACTCGGTTAAGTGAATCATTCCGTTGTTGGCACGGCTGTCCTGTGCGCTGTGGGTTTGGCTGCAGTGAGGAGGAGGTTCAAGGTTGGCTGAGTCGATGTCGACGCCGGCGTGCGTTCTCTCGGTCGGTTGCAGAGCAGTGGTTGGCTGCGATCTGTGGCTGGCACCACGGTGGGTCTTTTGCGTCCTTCGTCTGCTGTTGGTTCTGTGACTGGGGCCACGGTGTGTCTTTCTGCAGCCGTTGGTTTGCCCTGCTGCGGTGTGGCGTTCTTCTTCTTCTCCTGCACGTGCGGTGCGGTAGGAGGGTCGTTTCGTCTGGAAGCTTGGTCTACAGCTGGGCGTTGTGCCAGGCTGTGGCCAGTCGGGATGCGTAAGGTTTTTTTTTCCCCTGCGACTTATAACGCTAAACCGACTTAAATTAAACTGAGATTAAGTAGAACTATCTCAGTTACGCATGCTATTTCTCGTGGGACTTACGGCTGGCTTTTCAGCCGATTTCTGCCTCTGGTGTTGCTGTCTGGTTGAGGCCTGGTTCCTCCTGAGGCCCTGGTCAGGCCTGCAGGCCTTGGTTTCTCCTTTGTTGCAGGGGTTGCAGAGAGCGGGGGAGGGGAGCCGGCTTCTCTGGCTCCTCCAGCCCCTTGGTTCATCAAGGTCTGACGGAATCAAGCTTACTTGAGACTCTCGTTAAAACTGCTTTCCCAACAGTTTTGTTGGAGATCACATATTAAAATGAGCATGCATGGTGGGCCAATCACATCGTTCGGTGAGTTGGGCTGTGCCCAGCCCACTTTGTGTTATTTGAGTGGGCTCAACCCATTCTGTAAGTTCAACTGAAAGGGTGTTGTCTCTCTGTTCACCTTTCGGTTGTGGGGGGCACTTGGTCTTTGAAGCTCAGGGAGGTGTTAAACGTCCTGGGGGTTGAGAGATAAAACAATGGCAAGCCCTTCGAGGCTCTGCATCCAGCTGTGCTGGTATCTGTAGGGTGTGACACAACCATTTGGTTCTCTCTGTCTTCACCCCGAATGTGAGGCCATATCCAAACACAGGCAATACTCTCAAATGTCCCACATTCAAACATATAAGTAATACAGTACAGTCCATAATGTGTCGATCACAACAGGTGTGTCCAAGCACAGCGCACTGCAGAGGCTCCGGTCAGGTCAGGAGGCTCCGAGCACAAAAACACCTGTAGTCTCTTTTACAAACAGCAGAGGAGATCCAAATGTCCCCGAAAAACAAGCTGCACTTACCAGTGTTACATTTTCAATAGGGGGCAACAAAAACATCCACACTTATTTCACTCGTTATTGTCTCTTGAAGGTGACAATAAGACCTTTTATTGACGTAGAGGGTTTTCATTCCTTTAGAAAGCGTTTATTATCGTGAGTCACAATTTTCAGAGCAGACTGTGACTATAAGTAGACTAGAAGTGACTATGTGTGTTTGTGGGCGAGATATGTGCGACACAAAGATGTGTGCACCGAGATTTGCGCAGAGATTGACAGAGCGTCTCGCCTCGAGGGCGATGGCGTTTCAAAGCCGGTGATGCACACACACACATGCACGCGCACGTGTGTGTGTGTGCATGCACACACGCATGTGTGCATGCACACACGTGCGCGTGCACGTGCACGCACAGTTTAAGAAACGTCTGGAAATTAATGGCAAATTAATTTCCTCATTGGCAAGACTTTGGCACGCTATGGAGAGAGCGGCTTGAAACACGCACACAGTGTCAGAGAGAGGGGAGAGGGGGGTGGAGAAGAAGGGTGGGGCCTGCTGCAAACCTGCGACCTGCACCGCTTACTTCAACACCTGGTGTGATTTCCTTCTCTCCCATTGGCCACTCCCTCCCAGGCTCCGTCGCCAACAAAGCTCATTAAAACGTCAAATTAACACAGAAATAATTGTCTCCCTCTTACAGTGACGATGATGACCTTTGATAGGAGCAGAGAGTTTGACCCTGCCTACAAATATTTCGGGATTTGTTTTCAGTATTCAGTTTTTACAACCTGATCCAGTATTTTTTGTAAGTGATCCAACCAGTAACATTGTTACATTATCCAACCTCGCAGAGCTACAAAAAGACTGATTCCTAAATAAGTTATGCCAAAATGTTGAATCACTCAACACTCATCACTCAACTCAAGGCTCCATCCTAATAATGACTTGATGACAGGAAACTGTGAATGGAAACAGGAAGTGTGACGTGTTATTGCAGAGAATGCTACATGTTTCTTCAGCAGAGTCGCGCAATTAGTTATTATCACTACGGGCACAGCAGCACACAATCTCATCTACTCACACAACTTGTTCAGACACACACTACACACACACTTTCTCTCGCTAATGACGTGCAGGGGTGCGAGTGTGCACGCACGCACGCACACACACACGCACACACACGCACGCACGCACACACACACACGCACGCACACACACACACACTCCAGGTCCAATAGGATTAGCATATCATTTCACAGAATAAAGTGCAGGTTGTGCACAGGACTGTGAAACAGCAGCTGGCTTCTAGAGATTAGACACTTGACTACCTGAGAACTGTCATATCTTGATAGAGCAGATCTTTTGTCTGCTCACGTCTCATAGACTGAAGCCCATCCTTAATTGCCATTATTTGAAAAGTCTGATTGTGAGTCACTTCCAAAACTCGGATGAAAATCATTTCAAAACAACGCGAGATTAGCCTCTTCAAACAGCATGCGGCCACATCTGTGCACCTGGAGTTTGTCAGCCATCATAATGCATTGATAATTATAATGGTGGTGCAGTTTCAAAATACTGCAATTGGAACGAAACACACATTATTGCAATAGTGTATAAATAACAGATGCATCCCACTCTGGGCTGTGAGAAGATAATATGCTAACTAAGCCTCTCCTTATAATTTCAACACACTCACGCACGCACACACACACACGCACACGCACATGCACATGCACACGCACACACACACACACACACACACACACACACACACACACACACACACACACACACACACACACACTTGTGCTAACCCTTGTGCTAGCTATACACAAATCACTAAACTTTGTATATATAGTGTCAAATTGTGCCACGTTGACATAATCTGCATTTATGCCGAAGCACTGACTCCAGATTCACTTCCTGAGAATGCAGTAATGTGTCTGAGAGTGATATGACATCTCCTCTTGACTTACAGTATTGTTTATGACTCAAATCAGATCAGCAGGAGTCAAAGTGACAGAGGCGGTTGTCGTTGATAGGACAGATGTTGAGAGCAACATTTGCACAAGCAAAAGAACGCCTGGACTGAGAACTACTGCCGACTGGAATACACTGTATACAGTATAATGAACACGGAAAAAAAATATTGTGTTAATTGTGCACACAGCTTGTAGAAACATTAATAATGCAAAACAATAATATCATACAACTGTTCATGAATTGCCAGAATGTCCATGTAGACATATGGAATCATTTAGTGTATAACGTTAGTCTTGTTCAAGCCTTCATTTGTGTGTGGGTGGTTGGAATCAGGATGGTTCTAGAAGTAGAGTAGATTTTTTCCCCCCACTCAGCTTGGCTATTATTACATTCTTCTCAGACAGCCTTGAACTGGAAGTCAGCTCTAACAGCGACTCAGGCTCCAGTGGTGCTGTCTGTCTAGCTACTGAGCGGTTGAAGTGAGCAGCGGGCCTATCAGTCGCCATCATGTGACACTGGAACCGCTGACAGAACCACTCCAGGGCTTTTTCCTGCTCAGCGGGACAGTTGGTTGACTGGCTGTGTGCGTGTTCCCTCCTCCATGGCCTCATATAGCCTTCCTCCCAAACCAATAGTTTACTGAGTCACACGATCCTTCACTGTCTCATCTAAAGTCCTAACGATGTGAGAGAGAGGGAAGGGTCTAACAACACAGGGGTGGGTAACTGGTGGCCCGCAGGCCGCATGTGGCCCCCAACCTCACTCAGTGTGGCCCCTGGGTCAATCCCCCCCCCCCCCCACAAGGCGGACGTCTTTGGTTAGGTTAGGTTAGGTTAGACCACCCAAATCTGTGTTTTTATTTTACTGTACAACTCGGAACATGGTGCTAATGGCGTTAGCATTGTCCATCCACATACTGTTTAACGTTAGCATTGGAGCTAACGCTATTGTAACAAACTATATCCAGGATGCACATTGCGCATGCAACATTACTAATCTGATTAATATCACATATTTGGGTGATGTACCCCATCGAACTGCTGTAGTGGGCTGTTGTAAAGCTAGAGCAAAGTTTCTGGTGTCATCTGAATGGAAGAATTACTCAATTTGAATATGAAAAATATAAAGGTTGATATAATAAACTTTGATTACCAGTCCTTTTCATCAAATTAGTAGCTATAATTGGGAGTGATGGTGTTACAGTAGGCTATACTGGTGGAAGTGCACGGTCACAATCTGGCCCTCTGGTAGCGAGGATGTTTGTGTGTGGTCCTCTCTATCATCAAAGTGGCCCATCCCTGGTCTAACGTAACGTTCTGCTCAGTGCTCACATCGTCTCTGTCTCATTGTCAGTGATGACTGTAAAGATGATCTTATCGTCAAGATGGAGAAGCAGTCCCACATCAAACTGGACAGTTATTAAGCTAATAATCACAGCAACTTGGCAGGGAACAAAACGGAGGCGAGAGCCCCACTGGGATAGATTGATATCAGAACCAAGTGGATTGTCTCCTCCTTCATGCAGATCCCACCCATAACTGCTGCTCCAGGCGGGCCCAAGCAAACAAAAGTCCAAGAAATGAGACCAGTCTAATTCAGTTATATCTCATTGTGGAGGAGCTGCATGCATCTCATTGTCGAAGTGCACTCAATATTTCTCCGGGATGGGTTGGATGCACAGCTCTCTCTGACAGTAATGGCCGTCACGAAGCCTGTCGTAACATTCAAAACCAACAGCTTATGAAGAAGAAGGGCCGGCCGGGGGGCTAATAACATGAATAACTCGATTTAGAACGGCAGACTATCTGTCATGAACAACACAAGCGAGAGAGGAGGGGAGAAATAGGGCGAATGAAGACGGCAGCAATTGAGAAAATCCGAGGACTTTGTTGAGAAGAACATGACCAGAGAGAGTGCACCACCCTTGGCAACAAACTCAAAGCACGCATAGGGAGCTTTGAGATGGACTCCGAGGTAAATGAAGCTCAATTAAAGGGACTGTCGTGAAGTTCTGACCTTCTGACCGGACCTGGCTGGTTGAAAGGCAGAGGTCCGGCCGAAGGAGCGGGCTGCTCAGTGGTTGGCACAGATGGAACTAGAGGTCTTCTAGTTCCATCTGAGATCCGTGTTCCGATAGTGTGTAAAGGACTGTATAGGTTGATTCTCTGTAGTTAGCTTAGCTGGCTCAGCCGGTCTGTAGTTAGCTCAGCTGGCTCACCCGGTCTGTAGTTAGCTCAGCTGGCTCACCCGGTCTGTAGGTAGCTTGGCTGGCTCACCCGGTCTGTAGTTAGCTCAGCTGGCTCACCCTGCGATAGTGTGTAAAGGACTGTATAGGTTGATTCTCTGTAGTTAGCTTAGCTGGATCACCCGGGGTGTTGGTTAGAACATGAGATGGAGAGGTCACTGTGGGGTAGGTTCTTCTTCTTTTTCTTGTTCTGTGGTGTTTTATGGCAGTTGGCATCCTTTGTGTTGCATTACCGCCTCCTTCTGGATTTATCCATCCACTGTTCCCCTACATTCTGTCCCTCTGTGGGGTAAATTGGGATTCTCCATTGTCCACTGCGAGGTTCGTGCAGACATACTGATCCCGCCGCGCTCCTTGACATCCCTGATGATGTCACGAGAAGTAGAAGCTCTGACCTCACTGGTGATGTCAGAGAGTTGATGACATCAGATCTGTGATGCCATTGTGATGTCACACATCAGTGCCAAGGACTCCCTAGTACTAAGGCTGATTATGGGCCCCTTGGCAACTACCCCATTGTGAATAGGCACCTGACAGGAACCTTTCTAACACCTGTCCCCAAATGTGCGGATTACATTTGCCCCATAGAAAGGTGACAGCAGTCTTATTGAGGGAGGACTGAAGCACCAGGCTGCCCCATCGATAAGGTGCCAGATGCAACAGGGTCGAGGTCTGCGAAACCGGAATGGAGGACCGCCTCTACTACAGGCGGTAAGGCAGCCTCCACTACAGGGGGTAAGTCAGCCTCTACTACAGGGGGTAAGTCAGCCTCCACTACAGGGGCCTCCACTACAGGGGGTAAGTCAGCCTCCACTACAGAGGGTAAGTCAGCCTCCACTACAGGGGCCTCCACTACAGGGGGTAAGTCAGCCTCCACTACAGGGGCCTCCACTACAGGGGGTAGGTCAGCCTCCACTACAGGGGCCTCCACTACAGGGGGTATGTCAGCCTCCACTACAGGGGCCTCCACTACAGGGGGTAAGTCAGCCTCCACTACAGGGGCCTCCACTACAGTGGGTAAGTCAGCCTCCACTACAGGGGGTAAGTCAGCCTCCACTACAGTGGGTAAGTCAGCCTCCACTACAGGGGGTAAGTCAGCCTCCACTACAGGGGGTAAGTCAGCCTCCACTACAGTGGGTAAGTCAGCCTCCACTACAGTGGGTAAGTCAGCCTCCACTACAGGGGGTAAGTCGGCCTCCACTACAGGGGGTAAGTCGGCCTCCACTACAGGGGGTAAGTAGTCAGCCTCCACTACAGGGGGTAAGTCAGCTTCCACTACAGGGGGTAAGTAGTCAGCCTCCACTACAGTGGGTAAGTCGGCCTCCACTACAGGGGGTAAGTAGTCAGCCTCCACTACAGGGGGTAAGTCAGCTTCCACTACAGGGGGTAAGTCAGCTTCCACTACAGGTGGTAAGTCAGCTTCTGCTACAGGGGGTAAGTCAGCCTCCATTACAGGCGGTAGTAAGTCAGCCTCCACTACAGGAGGTAAGTCAGCCTCCACTACAGGCAGTAAGTCAGCTTCAGGGGGTAAGTCAACCTCCACTACAGGGGGTAAGTCAGCCTCACGGGGTAAGTCAACCTCCACTACAGGGGGTAAGTCAGCCTCCACTACAGGCAGTAAGTCAGCCTCAGGGGGTAAGTCAACCTCCACTACAGGGGGTAAGTCAGCCTCACGGGGTAAGTCAACCTCCACTACAGGGGGTAAGTCAGCCTCCGCTACAGGAGGTAAGTCAGCCTCCACTACAGGGGGTAAGTCAGCCTCAGGGGGTAAGTCAACCTCCACTACAGGGGGTAAGTCAGCCTCCGCTACAGGAGGTAAGTCAGCCTCCACTACAGGGGGTAAGTCAGCCTCAGGGGGTAAGTCAGCCTCCGCTACAGGGGGTACGTCATGCTACACGGGGTAAGTCAGCCTCTGCTAAAGGGGGTAAGTCAGCCTCCACTACAGGGGGTAAGTCAGCCTCCGCTACAGGGGGTAAGTCAGCCTCCACTACAGCCGGTAAGTCAGCCTCCACTACAGGGGGTAAGTCAGCCTCCACTACAGCCGGTAAGTCAGCCTCCACTTCAAGGGGTAAGTCAGCCTCCACTACAGGGGGTAAGTCAGCCTCCACTACAGGGGGTAAGTCAGCCTCCACTACAGGGGGTAAGTCAGCGTCCACTACAGGGGGTAAGTCAGCCTCCGCTACAGGGTGTAAGTCAGCCTCCGCTACAGGGGTAAGTCAGCCTCCACTACAGGGGGTAAGTCAGCCTCCACTACAGGGGGTAAGTCAGTCTCCACTACAGCCGGTAAGTCATCCTCCACTACAGCCGGTAAGTCAGTCTCCACTACAGGCGGTAAGTCAGCCTCCGCTACAGGCGGTAAGTCAGCCTCCACTACAGGGGGTAAGTCAGTCTCCACTACAGCCGGTAAGTCATCCTCCACTACAGCCGGTAAGTCAGTCTCCACTACAGGCGGTAAGTCAGCCTCCGCTACAGGCGGTAAGTCAGTCTCCATTACAGGCGGTAGTAAGTCAGCCTCCACTACAGGGGGTAAGTCAGCCTCCACTACAGGGGGTACGTCATGCTACACGGGGTAAGGCAGCCTCCGCTACAAGGGGTAAGTCAGCCTCCACTACAGGGGGTAAGTCAGCCTCCGCTACAGGGGCTAAGTCAGCCTCCGCTACAGGGGCTAAGTCAGCCTCCACTACAGCCGGTAAGTCAGCCTCTACTGCAGGGGGTAAGTCAGCCTCCACTTCAAGGGGTAAGTCAGCCTCCACTACAGCCGGTAAGTCAGCCTCCACTACAGCCGGTAAGTCAGCCTCTACTACAGGGGGTAAGTCAGCCTCCACTTCAAGGGGTAAGTCAGCCTCCACTACAGGGGGTAAGTCAGCCTCCACTAGGGGGTAAGTCAGCCTCCACTACAGGGGGTAAGTCAGCCTCCACTAGGGGGTAAGTCAGCCTCCACTACAGGGTGTAAGTCAGCCTCCACTAGGGGGTAAGTCAGCCTCCACTACAGGCGGTAAGTCAGCCTCCGCTACAGGGGGTAAATCGGCCTCCACTACAGGGGGTAAATCGGCCTCCACTACAGGCGGTAAGTCAGCCTCCACTACAGGGGGTAAGTCAGCCTCCACTAGGGGGTAAGTCAGCCTCCACTACAGGGGGTAAATCGGCCTCCACTACAGGGGGTAAGTCAGCCTCCACTACAGGGGGTAAATCGGCCTCCACTACAGGGGGTAAATCGGCCTCCACTACAGGCGGTAAGTCAGCCTCCACTACAGGGGGTAAGTCAGCCTCCACTAGGGGGTAAGTCAGCCTCCACTACAGGGGGTAAATCGGCCTCCACTACAGGGGGTAAGTCAGCCTCCGCTACAGGGGGTAAGTCAGCCTCCACTACAGGGGGTAAGTCAGCCTCCACTACAGGGGGTAAGTCAGCCTCCACTACAGGGGGTAAGTCAGCCTCCACTACAGGGGGTAAGTCAGCCTCCACTACAGGGGTTAAGTCAGCCTCCGCTACAGGGGGTAAATCGGCCTCCACTAGGGGGTAAGTCAGCCTCTACTGCAGGGGGTAAGTCAGCCTCCACTTCAAGGGGTAAGTCAGCCTCCACTACAGGGGGTAAGTCAGCCTCCACTAGGGGGTAAGTCAGCCTCCACTACAGGGGGTAAGTCAGCCTCCACTAGGGGGTAAGTCAGCCTCCACTACAGGCGGTAAGTCAGCCTCCGCTACAGGGGGTAAGTCAGCCTCCGCTACAGGGGGTAAATCGGCCTCCACTAGGGGGTAAGTCAGCCTCTACTGCAGGGGGTAAGTCAGCCTCCACTTCAAGGGGTAAGTCAGCCTCCACTACAGGGGGTAAGTCAGCCTCCACTAGGGGGTAAGTCAGCCTCCACTACAGGGGGTAAGTCAGCCTCCACTAGGGGGTAAGTCAGCCTCCACTACAGGCGGTAAGTCAGCCTCCGCTACAGGGGGTAAGTCAGCCTCCGCTACAGGGGGTAAATCGGCCTCCACTACAGGGGGTAAATCGGCCTCCACTACAGGTGGTAAGTCAGCCTCCACTACAGGGGGTAAGTCAGCCTCCACTACAGGGGGTAAGTCAGCCTCCACTACAGGGGGTAAGTCAGCCTCCACTACAGGGGGTAAATCGGCCTCCACTACAGGGGGTAAGTCAGCCTCCACTACAGGGGGTAAGTCTTAGGACAGCCGGTCTGAGCAGGTATGTTGGTAGTGGCAGAAAGCCTCCTCGGCTTGGTCGGCTAGCCGTTTACGCACCATCTCCACTTGGACCTCGGCCTCGATCTGAAGGCAGAGCTCATCAAGGTCCAACTGCTTCATTCTCAACTCCTGGATTGCAGCCAAAGAGGCTGGTTTTGGTGGTGGTGGTGGTGTGTGTGTGTGTGTGGGGGGGGGGGGGGGGGGGAGGTTGGGAGATATCAGTCAGAGTGAGATGTGTGCCTTCTCTCAAATACAATGGAACTGGATGGCACTCGGTGCTCAAAGTGTCTGAACCGCAGCGGAGGAAAAGTACTAACCTGATGTATTTTTTGGTGCTTTGAGCACCACAAGCAGAGTGCAATCCAGTTCCATCGTTATCTCCAAAACGAAGCAAAACTCACACCAGAAGCATCTCTAACCCTGTGGTCAATGTTAAACTCACACCAGAAGCATCTCTAAACAGCCCTGTGCTCAATGTATCATGGTGGCACACAGACAGAAATATAGATCGGCAGATAGAGAAAGAAGGACAGAGAGAATTGACTGGATTTGTCACCACCAAAATATCAAAACATCAACAGTGACGACAAGGGAAGGTGGAGGGAGCTCTGTATGGAAGAAGGTCACAGGCTAACAGAAGATCCAAACAGCCCATAATTATCTTCAGAAGAGCATAACAAAGCCGTGGTCTAAATATCTCCTCCCCAGTTAGTGTGGAAGTGAAAGATGGCAGCCAGCCAGGAGAGGAGAGGAGATGAGAGGAGAGGAGAGGAGAGGAGAGGAGAGGAGATGAGAAGAGAGGAGAGGAGAGGAGATGAGAGGAGAGGAGAGAGTGGAGAGGAGATGAGAGGAGAGAACAGGAGAAGAGAGGAGAGGAGAGGAGAGAAGAGAGTGGAGAGGAGAGGAGAGGAGAAGAGAGGAGAAGAGAGGAGAAGAGAGGAGAGAAGAGAGAGGAGAGGAGAGGAGAGAAGAGGGAGAGAGGAGAGGAGAGGGGAGGAGAAGAGAGGAGAGGAGAGGGGAGGAGAGGAGAGGAGAGGAGAGGAGAAGAGAGGAGAGGAGAGGAGGAGAGAGAGGAGAGGAGAGGAGAGGGGAGGGGAGGGGAGGAGATGAGAAAAGAAGAGAGGAGAGGAGAGGAGAGGAGAGGAGAGAGTGGAGAGGAGAGGAGAGGAGAGGAGAGGAGAGGAGAGGAGAGGAGAGGAGAGGAGAGGAGAGGAGAGGAGAGGAGAGGAGGAGAAACAGTCAAGGCCTGTGCCAGCCGCTCTGTTCTTACGTGCAGGACAACTGTAATTAATTTGGACACTTGGCTACTAGGTGGCATCAGTGATCATTTTGTGTGTGTGTGTGTGTGTGTGTGTGTGTGTGTGTGTGTGCGCGCCGCGCGTGCGTGCGTGTGTGTGTGTGTGTGTGTGTGTGTGTGTGTGTGTGTGTGTGTGCCAGGCCTTTCATCAGGGATGACATATCTCCACCCTCCCACTGTATGTTGCCCTTGAGGTGGCTATTTGCATTAGTGTGAGTACCGGCCTCATAAGCTAGCTGACACACACACACACACACACACACACACACACACACACACACAGGTACAGTAGGTTGTCCTCATTTAAGACAGTGGTTCTGAAACTGGGGAATAATGTATTTTCACTATAATTCCATCCATAAGTAAAACAATGACAGAATGTGTGACTGTTTTGGTCATTGATTTCATACGTTTTTTTTCTCTCATTTCCCCGTTTTCTCCCCAATTGTGCTTGGCCATCCCTCGGCTGTCCCTGTCGTTGCTCCACCCCCTCTGTTGATCTGGGGAGAGTTGTAGACTAGCACATGCCTCCTCCGATACATGTGCACTCGCCACTTCTTTTCACCTGACAGCGAGGTGTTTCACCTGCAGGATGTAGCACATGGGAGGACCACGCTATCCCCCCCCCCCCAGTTCCCCTCCCCCGAGCAGGTGCCCCAACCGACCGGAGAAACCACAGTAGTGCAGCGACGAGGACAGATACCCTTAATCTGGCTTCCCACCCGCAGACACGGCCATTTGTGTCTTCAGTCACCACTGGAAGCAGCAGCAGCAGACTGAGCAGTCATCACACTCGACCCTGCGACCCGCGTGTCGGTAGGCAGGGAATCTACCGCGGCACGAGCCGGACGCCCGGGTTTCATACACTGTAATAAAACATCTCAAAGCAAAGTGTGATCAGATGGCGACCCTGGGACCAAATCCTAACAAATGGGGGTCTGTGTTCTAATTGGTGTCAGCTTTGGGGTCCTTGAGGTGAAAAAGTTTGATAACTATTGAAAGATCATTTCAAGAGTGATATTCCCCTATGAAGAAATGCTATTGTTTCTGTAGTGTTATCAGGCTCTTTTTTCACCGGATTTTATTCAAGGACAGTTTTTGGGAATTGTACTTGATCCTCGACCTCTGCTCCCCGACAGTTTGAAATTAAACACAGCTGTTAAAAATACATACAATGACTGTCAATCATATTTAGCTGCTTGCTCCTTTTCAGGGTCACAGGGGTCGGGGGGGCCCCGACCTCAGCATGCGTTGGGCAGAAAGCCAGGACACATGGCTGGCATGCCGCTCCATCACAGCACAGGTGTGCAGCTGACACAGGTAGGCAGACACTCACTCACTCACTCTCACTCCCAACAGGTAAGGGCCACTTAGGGTCTCCAATCCACCTTGGATTGTGGCAGAGACCCACAGAAACCAAATCAAACTCAGGCCACCGGTTATTGCCTAACTAAGGTGGTTGTGGCTGTAGTTGCAGTTGTACAATTGTGTAGCAATTTGTTGTTGTCGTTTGTTGTAGTAGTATTAGTAGTGGCTGCTGTTGGTGTTGCTGATTTAAAAAAAAAAAAAAAATGCTTCTTGTCTAAAATATGCTAAACCCTCATGGACAGAACACACAGCTACAGTAGCCTATTCACCTTATTCACCACGCCCACTTTTTCTTACACGCAATTGTATTTGTTCTTCCGGTTCAGCGCTAGTTGGCGGCCAATTTCAAAACAAAACGTCACTATAATAATGAATGAAGTTTGGCAACATTCAGAATTAAGCTACACTGTGGGCGACTTCAGTTACATGTTCATAGCGTTACTGCTGCGAGGAGCCGATGGCTGTACCCGGTCGGCATTTAACGTTAGTTACAAAAGCACGACGACAGTGTTTTCTCACCGCCAGTAGCCTACAGTAGGGTTTGACAGATAGCTAGTCCGACCGGTGTCAGCACAACCCAGTCCTCGCTGCTCGTTAAATATTTCCAAATAGGCGTTATTCTGATAAACTGGTCACATATACAGTATGTTACGTTCTCACCCGAAAAATATTAAAACTTCAAAACAGTTTGTTTTTGCTTGAAAACAGCTTTTTGGGCAAGTCCAAAAATGACTACGGTAGGCGTAATCTACTTCCGTGTCTAAAACCGGAAAGACGATTACAAAATGACATCATGCAGAATATTATATAATATTATATATTATATATATATTATATAATTTGCCCATACCTTGTATGAGCAAAGAATAAGGTGATTAACTAGACTATTCAGATCCCATTAGTGTCTTTTCTCAAACAAATGCATGCAGGCACATTTGATAATAATGGATTAGGTTATTATGGTCTGTAAGGTCTTGTATAGACATCTTCTGCTGTTGGAGCTGAGCTGTCCAGCCACAGTCTTCATGCTGTTGGCACTGGGGAGGCCATTGGAACGGTTGGAACACTCTTGCCTCTGGAACTGCAAATAGGAATTTCACACGTCCTGTGCAGTGAGTCAGATTCAGAGCTTTCTCTAAAGCAGGCCATCAAAGTAGAGCAGGAAAATCATGCACAACTTTCCACTTCTGCTCCCACGGGGGGAATATTGTAACCAAGAGCATGCTTTTATACAGGAGGATTACACAAATTTCATTGATGATTTCCACACACTGGCTTCAGAGGCTGCTGCTGTACGAGGTGTCCACCACGGCAATCCCAGAAGCCATTGCAAAGCTTATCAACTCTGCTCCTGTGGATTTCCACGCCTCTTGCATCACATTATGGGAGTGAGAAGAAGTCCACAAGCTGTTACTTTGATGTCTGCAGCTACGATCCAGTCTGCAGCTCTGTAGCTATGATCCAGTCTCCACACGGGCAGAAACAATGCTTTCAAACCTACAGTCTATCTAGGGTGAAGGGATGGAAATGGATCCTATTGTGAGGGAGGAATCCAGAGCTTTTGAAGCTGATGTGAATAAAACAATAATTTTTAAATATATTTTTTAGCAGGAAAGTGATATTACAGTAAACAGGTAAAGGTGAATGGGGTAATCTCCCATATTTCGGAACAATTTGCTCGTATCAATCACTTCTTCTATGTTCCTTCTCTCGAGCTAAAGCAGCACTATGGACTACAAATACTATGAAAGTAAGTAACAGTCTATGTTACAGTAATAATAAGTACCGTAACAGTCTATGTTACAGTAAGAATCATGATAGAAACACTGTAATAATTTAGGAAAGGGGTGGTTGTAGTGCTACTGTAAATATAAGTATAACACTGAGATGATGGTTTCTTGCTCCTTTTCAGATTGCCTTAAAAGCGACACCATCCTAATAATAATTTTAATTAATTTGTCGTTTTGCTCTCTATTTGTATTTCAGATCATTTGATTAAGGGGGGCTTTTGCCTCCTGCTTCATAGTTTCAAACTTTGCACGTTACAGGCAAAGTTGATAACGTGCAAAGTTTGAGACTATGAACCAGGAAGCAAACTGAGAAAGCATCTGGGGTGTAAAAGCTATTCAGCACGCTGTGTAGTAGAAGACATAATGGTGTTATCAGCAGTAGCCCAATAATATGGACTCTGTGTGTGTGTGTGTGTGTGTGTGTGTGTGTGTGTGTGTGTGTGTGTGTGTGTGTGTGTTTTGAAGTGTGGAGTGATTGTGTTATTTTCAGAAATCAATGTCAGCATGTATGGCTTTGCTCCACACCATCTGGTTGTACTGCCACAGCACCTTGAGGGCTCCGGGTGTCTTGCTGAAAATACACACTCAATCAGATGCTTACACACACACACACACACACACACACACACACACACACACACACACACACAAGCACACACGCACACACACACACACACACACACACAAGCACACATACACACGCACACACACGCACACACAGAAGCACACACACACACACACACACACAAAATGTGTGCGCACACATACAGTACACACACATTATGTGATAGAGGCAATGCCACTGAGTCTATGGGGTGGCTATAAGATATTATCAGGGGGCATAGTGGAGTCAGGGGGCGTAGTGGAGTCAGGGGGCGTAGTGGAGGGTAAATGAAAGTAAACTCAGTTGACACACCTCTTTGAAACGAGGCAGATATTTCTACTATATATCTACTTTCAGATCACCTGTATCAGAAACTGCAATTAAATGATGTGACTAAAACTGTCCAGCAACACCAATACAAACTTTACCCATTCAATTCCTTTAGGCAGGATGCAGCCCCAGGTGAGGAGACATAGACAGGATGCAGGCCCAGGTGAGGAGACATAGACAGGATGCAGGCCCAGGTGAGGAGACATAGACAGGATGCAGGCCCCAGGTGAGGAGACATAGATAGGATGCAGGCCCAGGTGAGGAGAACATAGACAAGATGCAGGCCCAGGTGAGGAGACATAGACAGGATGCAGGCCCAGGTGAGGAGACATAGACAGATGCAGGCCCAGGTGAGGAGACATAGACAGGATGCAGGCCCAGGTGAGGAGACATAGACAGGATGCAGGCCCAGGTGAGGAGACATAGACAGGATGCAGGCCCCAGGTGAGGAGACATAGATAGGATGCAGGCCCAGGTGAGGAGACATAGACAAGATGCAGGCCCAGGTGAGGAGACATAGACAGGATGCAGGCCCAGGTGAGGAGACATAGACAGGATGCAGGCCCAGGTGAGGAGACATAGACAGGATCCAGGCCCCAGGTGAGGAGACATAGACAGGATGCAGGCCCAGGTGAGGAGACATAGACAGGATGCAGGCCCCAGGTGAGGAGACATAGCAGGATGCAGGCCCAGGTGAGGAGACATAGGCACGATGCAGGCCCCAGGTGAGGAGACATAGACAGGATACAGGCCCCAGGTGAGGAGACATAGACAGGATGCAGGCCCAGGTGAGGAGACATAGACAGGATGCAGGCCCCAGATGAGGAGACATAGACAGGATGCAGGCCCAGGTGAGGACACATAGACAGGATGCAGGCCCAGGTGAGGACACATAGACAGGATGCAGGCCCCAGGTGAGGAGACATAGACAGGATGCAGGCCCCAGGTGAGGAGACATAGACAGGATGCAGGCCCCAGGTGAGGAGACATAGGCAGGATGCAGGCCCAGGTGAGGAGACATAGACAGGATGCAGGCCCCAGGTGAGGAGACATAGACAGGATGCAGGCCCAGGTGAGGAGACATAGGCAGGATGCAGGCCCCAGGTGAGGAGACATAGACAGGATGCAGGCCCCAGGTGAGGAGACATAGGCAGGATGCAGGCCCAGGTGAGGAGACATAGACAGGATGCAGGCCCAGGTGAGGAGACATAGGCAGGATGCAGGCCCAGGTGAGGAGACATAGGCAGGATGCAGGCCCCAGGTGAGGAGACATAGACAGGATGCAGGCCCAGGTGAGGAGACATAGGCAGGATGCAGGCCCCAGGTGAGGAGACATAGGCAGGATGCAGGCCCCAGGTGAGGAGACATAAGGCAGGATGCAGGCCCCAGGTGAGGGGCCTGCACCTTATTCTCTCTCTCTGTACCTCTGCTCTCCCTGCCTCCCTCCCTCTCTCTGTACCTCTGCTCTCCCTGCCTCCCTCTCTCTGTACCTCTGCTCTCCCTGCCTCTCTCTCTCTCCCTCTGTACCTCTGCTCTCCCTGCCTCCCTCTCTCTCTCTCTGTACCTCTGCTCTCCCTGCCTCCCTCTCTCTGTACCTCTGCTCTCTCCCCCCTGCCTCCCTCTCTCTGTACCTCTGCTCTCCCTGCCTCTCTCTCCCTCTGTACCTCTGCTCTCCCTGCCTCCCTCTCTCTCTCTCTGTACCTCTGCTCTCCCTGCCTCCCTCTCTCTCTCTCTGTACCTCTGCTCTCCCTGCCTCTCTCTCTCTGTACCTCTGCTCTCCCTGCCTCTCTCTCTCTCTCTGTACCTCTGCTCTCCCTGCCTCCCTCTCCCTCTCTCTGTACCTCTGCTCTCCCTGCCTCCCTCTCTCTGTACCTCTGCTCTCCCTGCCTCCCTCTCTCTGTACCTCTGCTCTCCCTGCCTCCCTCTCTCTGTACCTCTGCTCTCCCTGCCTCCCTCTCTCTGTACCTCTGCTCTCCCTGTCTCTCTCTCTCTGTACCTCTACTCTCCCTGCCTCCCTCTCTCTGTACCTCTGCTCTCCCTGCCTCCCTCTCTCTGTACCTCTGCTCTCCCTGCCTCCCTCCCTCTCTCTGTACCTCTGCTCTCCCTGCCTCCCTCCCTCTCTCTGTACCTCTACTCTCCCTGCCTCCCTCTCTCTGTACCTCTGTTCTCCCTCCCTCCCTCTCTCTGTACCTCTGCTCTCCCTGCCTCCCTCCCTCTCTCTGTTCCTCTGCTCTCCCTGCCTCCCTCTCTCTGTACCTCTGCTCTCCCTGCCTCCCTCCCTCTCTCTGTACCTCTGCTCTCCCTGCCTCCCTCTCTCTGTACCTCTGTTCTCCCTCCCTCCCTCTCTCTGTACCTCTGCTCTCCCTGCCTCCCTCTCTCTGTACCTCTGCTCTCCCTGCCTCCCTCTCTCTGTACCTCTGTTCTCCCTCCCTCTCTCTCTCTGTACCTCTGCTCTCCCTGCCTCCCTCCCTCTCTCTGTTCCTCTGCTCTCCCTGCCTCCCTCTCTCTGTTCCTCTGTTCTCCCTCCCTCCCTCTCTCTCTCTGTACCTCTGCTCTCCCTGCCTCCCTCCCTCTCTCTGTACCTCTGCTCTCCCTGCCTCCCTCTCTCTCTCTGTACCTCTGCTCTCCCTGCTCCTCTGTACCTCTGTTCTCCCCTGCCTCCCTCCCTCTCTCTGTACCTCTGCTCTCCCTGCCTCCCTCCCTCTCTCTGTACCTCTGCTCTCCCTGCCTCTCTCTCTCTGTACCTCTGCTCTCCCTGCCTCCCTCTCTCTGTACCTCTGCTCTCCCTCCCTCCCTCTCTCTGTACCTCTGCTCTCCCTGCCTCCCTCCCTCTCTCTGTACCTCTGCTCTCCCTGCCTCCCTCTCTCTGTACCTCTGCTCTCCCTGCCTCCCTCTCTCTGTTCCTCTGTTCTCCCTCCTCCCTCTCTCTGTACCTCTGCTCTCCCTGCCTCTCTCTCTCTCTGTACCTCTGCTCTCCCTGCCTCTCTCTCTCTGTACCTCTGCTCTCCCTGCCTCTCTCTCTCTCTGTACCTCTGCTCTCCCTGCCTCTCTCTCTCTGTACCTCTGCTCTCCCTGCCTCCCTCCCTCTGTACCTCTGCTCTCCCTGCCTCCCTCTCTCTGTACCTCTGCTCTCCCTGCCTCCCTCTCTCTCTGTACCTCTGCTCTCCCTGCCTCCCTCTCTCTGTACCTCTGCTCTCCCTGCCTCCCTCTCTCTGTACCTCTGCTCTCCCTGCCTCCCTCTCTCTCTGTACCTCTGCTCTCCCTGCCTCCCTCTCTCTGTAACCTCTGCTCTCCCTGCCTCCCTCTCTCTGTACCTCTGCTCTCCCTGCCTCCCTCTCTCTCTGTACCTCTGCTCTCCCTGCCTCCCTCTCTCTGTACCTCTGCTCTCCCTGCCTCCCTCTCTCTGTACCTCTGCTCTCCCTGCCTCCCTCTCTCTCTGTACCTCTGCTCTCCCTGCCTCCCTCTCTCTGTACCTCTGCTCTCCCCTGCCTCCCTCTCTCTGTACCTCTGCTCTCCCTGCCTCCCTCTCTCTGTACCTCTGCTCTCCCTGCCTCTCTCTCTCTGTACCTCTGCTCTCCCTGCCTCCCTCTCTCTGTACCTCTGCTCTCTCCCTGCCTCCCTCTCTCTGTACCTCTGCTCTCCCCTGCCTCCCTCTCTCTGTACCTCTGCTCTCCCTGCCTCTCTCTCTCTGTACCTCTGCTCTCCCTGCCTCCCTCTCTCTGTACCTCTGCTCTCCCTGCCTCTCTCTCTCTGTACCTCTGCTCTCCCTGCCTCCCTCTCTCTCTCTGTACCTCTGCTCTCCCTGCCTCCCTCTCTCTGTACCTCTGCTTTACCAGCCACACTTAGTAATTGGATTTGATTGAGAAAAGCAGCGATTTGCTCCAATGCGCTGAGACAGTGCCTGTTGTTCAGATCAAGGCGTGTGGGTGTGTGCGTGTTGCCGTACTCACGGCAGATCCGTTAGTAATGCAGAGGTCATGGGGAGGATACACCGTAGGGAACAGGAATATGAATATGAATATGTATTACAAAATATTGACTTTCAAAGAAGCGGCTGTCAGGCTAAATACCATCAGCAAGCACAGATAAGAGTGGAGAAGGTGGTCAGGTTATCTATCCTTCACAACGCACTCTTTCAACTGCACATGCTTACAAAAAAGGGAAAATGCTACTGTCGCTACGTATAGCATTACTACTATCTTCTTATTCGTATAGTAGATGAGGTAGTGATATGACTGTTCCAAAACAAATGTTTGTTTGAGTTGAGGGCTTTGTCAGAGGGGCAGTATATTCCCTGCAGGTGGAGAACAAAATAGGTATCCGAGACAAAGTCACTGTGCGTAATGATGGTCATACAGAACAAACATGGCGAAACGATAGTCGATAATAACCGCAAATATGCACATGAACACACTGCTGTGCCATGAACCCATGGTTTAGAAGTCACGGCTAATATGGAGAGCCTGGATATTATTAGCTCTGCAATGATGATAGCTGTTCAAGGTCCATGGCCCCTTTCTCCACAAAGAGCCCCCCATAGGAGTGATGCTGATGACCTGACGTCACACTGTGGGACCGTGTGGAGGGAGGAGAGTTCAACAATACATCATGCACAGGATGGTGTCTGTAGGAGCGCTCTCCACTTACGGTGCCATTAAAGCAAGGTCGAAGTGGACATCCTCCTCGGTGGAGTCCATTCACAGATCATATCAACGGATCTATGGAGTGTGTAACGGTGTTTGATAAGCACTCTGTAATCATGTTCATTGGCCCTGCCTGACCGTGTTGGCATAACACAGGTCTCCATCACTAGGGAACTGGCTGGGGCCCGCAGGTACCATTTTAACAATTAATTATATATATATATATATATATATATATATACGTATATATATATATATATATATATATATATACGTATATACAGTATATATATATATATATATATATATATTATGTATGTATATATACCGTATATATATACACACGGTGTATATATATATATATATATGTGTATGTGTATATATATATATATATACACGGACGTATATATATATATACCATATATATATATATACATATATACATACACACACAGGGTATATATATATATACATACATACATTATATATTTGATCATTTTTGGAAATTAATTGCAAGCTGCTCGAGTAGTGTACCACCTTAGGAGCACTTGTACCCCTGGTTGGAATCACTGGCGTAGAGCTCGGTTCTGGTTTAAAAGGTCAAAATGGATTTCATGTTCCCGAAAAAGGCACAAAATATTCATGATGTACTGCCCCAGTGAAGAAAAGTTCAAAGGTTCCGAAGGCAATCCTCTTCGTCTCACGCTGTAAATTAAAATATACAACCTATACAGTATATTGTTGGAACATGGAACACAGTCTGATTCTATAATGTAAGGATGCAATTTCCTGACTTGTGCAGGCTTGGTGGGATGGATGTCCAGGTGAATGTGAGTGCCAGTGGACTGGGAAACTCGTTCAAAAGGAAGGGTAGCTGCAGCCAGAGTATAAAACAACAACTTGAACACAGTCAGGGGGAGATAACAGACTGCTCCCGCCTTTCAACGCTGTGACTTTAATCACTGATCACTGCAGCCAGACGTACTAACTTGTACAAACGTACAGACGTACTAAGTTGTTGTCAAACAGCCACTGTAACCTTGATCCCCTGGACTCCCTGCTGTGTGGATGGATGAGAGATGAGAGCGGAGCCACTGTCACTGGCTGTGTGTTGCATCTGAACAGCATCATTAGAGGCCTTATTGCCCCCTGGGCTGCTGTCCCGTGCAGAG
This sequence comes from Poromitra crassiceps, assembly GCF_964638095.1. Classification (NCBI taxonomy): domain Eukaryota; kingdom Metazoa; phylum Chordata; class Actinopteri; order Beryciformes; family Melamphaidae; genus Poromitra; species Poromitra crassiceps. The sequence continues at coordinate 6,853,236 of NC_139639.1, forward strand.
GGAGGCAGGAGAGTGGACCTGCACTGCAGGTGTCTGAGTACTGAGAGAGGACCAGGAGAGGAGAGACACTGCAGGTGTCTGAGGACTGAGAGAAGACGAGGAGAGGAGAGACACTGCAGGTGTCTGAGGACTGAGAGAAGACGAGGAGAGGAGAGACACTGCAGGTGTCTGAGGACTGAGAGAAGACGAGGAGAGGAGAGACACTGCAGGTGTCTGAGGACTGAGAGAAGACCAGGAGAGGAGAGACACTGCAGGTGTCTGAGGACTGAG
>NC_139639.1:6857162-6874662 GCF_964638095.1 Poromitra crassiceps
GAGAGATGGAGACAGAGAGAGAGTGAGAGAATGCTCCAACCTGCCAAGGTATTATATGGTGATGGCACAGTAATCAGATGACAGCAGCATGCAGCAGGTGTCTTTAGCTCTGCTGCAGACTTAACGTCTCCATTGTTTAAATGCGATCTTCCTTCACACTGACAATCTCATTCTCTCCTCTATTCTTCTCTGTCTCCTCCCCCCTCATCTATCTCTCCTCCCCCCTCATCCCTCTCTCCTCCCCCCTCATCTCTCTCTCCTCCCCCCTCATCTCTCTCTCCTCCCCCCTCATCCCTCTCTCCTCCCCCCTCATCTCTCTCTCCTCCCCCCTCATCTCTCTCTCCTCCCCCCTCATCTCTCTCTCCTCCCCCTCATCTCTCTCTCATCCCTCTCTCTTCACAGCTGTGAACAATAGACTCCACATCAAAGACAAGTGTTTCCCACAGCGTTGCCACTCTTCCTGTCCACAAGAAGCCAATTAACAGCAGATCACATCGTCGCACGCAGACTCATTAAGGACCAAATGAGAGGTGGAGAGTGTTACTGCGGGAGCAGGTGTAGCAATCTTAACTCAGAGAGAGAGAGAGAGAGAGAGAGAGAGAGAGAGAGAGAGAGAGAGAGGGAGAGACAGATAGAGAGCAAGAGAGACAGACAGAGAGAGACAGAGAGAGAGAGAGAGACAGCGAGAGAGAGGCAGAGAGAGACAGACAGATAGAGAGAGGCAGATAGAGAGATAGACAGATAGAGAGAGGCAGAGAGAGAGAGGCAGAGAGAGACAGATAGAGAGCAAGAGAGACAGATAGACAGACAGAGAGAGAGGCAGATAGAGAGACAGACAGAGAGGCAGAGAGAGAGACATAGAGAGACAGAGAGAGCGGCAGATAGAGAGACAGAGAGAGAGAGACAGACAGAGAGAGCGGCAGAGAGAGAGATATAGAGCGAGAGAGACAGATAGAGAGACAGAGAGAGAGAGACAGAGAGAGAGGCAGAGCGAGAGACAGAGAGGCAGAGACAGACAGAGAGAGACAGATAGAGAGACACAGACAGAGAGAGAGAGATAGAGAGACAGAGAGAGACAGATAGAGACAGAGAGAGAGACATAGAGAGACAGATGGAGATAGAGAGAGAGACATAGAGAGAGACAGATGGAGATAGAGAGAGGCAGAGAGAGAGACAGATGGAGATAGAGAGAGGCAGAGGACAGAGAAACAGACGCAGACAAATCAGCGCAGGCAGAGAGAGGGAACGCAAATAAGGAGAGGAAGAAAGGGAAGGCTAAACAAGGAAATACTGTAAGCGTCCAAATGGACGGCTGAATAGAAGACAGGGTTTGCTGATAACATTGTGTGTGTGTGTGTGTGTGTGTGTGTGTGTGTTATGATTGTGCAATAACCTACAAAGCAAAAGCAGATTGATTTTCTTACTCTGGGAAGTATCTGTACATGGAAGGAAGGAAGGTTTTGGCCCCTTATCTTGCAGACCCCTCCTCTTCCTGTCCTTCATTACTTCCTGCTTTCTGTCAGCACTTTCTCAGATCACCTCAGATGCTCCTATTGTCCACTGGACTAAACAACAAGGCAACACCGGCTCATTGACCAGCAGCACCTTGTGACGTTGCTGCTGTCCCCGCACGACCGTCTGCACTGCACAGCGTCACCAGGAGGTGGCACTGCACAGCGTCACCAGGAGGTGGCACTGCACAGCGTCACCAGGAGGTGGCACTGCACAGCGTCACCAGGAGGTGGCACTGCACAGCGTCACCAGGAGGTGGCACTGCACAGCGTCACCAGGAGGTGGCACTGCACAGCGTCAGCAGGAGGTGGCACTGCACAGCGTCACCAGGAGGTGGCACTGCACAGCGTCACCAGGAGGTGGCACTGCACAGCGTCACCAGGAGGTGGCACTGCACAGCGTCACCAGGAGGTGGCACTGCACAGCGTCACCAGGAGGTGGCACTGCACAGCGTCACCAGGAGGTGGCACTGCACAGCGTCAGCAGGCAGCAGGAGGTGGCACTGCACAGTGTCACCAGGAGGTGGCACTGCACAGCGTCAGCAGGCAGCAGGAGGTGGTACTGCCCATGAAGCCACTGGACTGAAAATCTTGTATACCTGTTGCCTTTTCCACTAAAGCCCAGACAGAAAACTCAATGTGGCTCGACTAAACAAACCCATCACAGGTTTATCACAAAACTCATTTTATAGTTCTGTGCAAATTAAAATGCTAAAATAACACATTTGTCAATACATATTGCCCTCTATTCAAACAGTTAGACTGTTCATTCTAAGTTTGGGACCCCTGGCCTAACACAAAGTTTAACCAAAGCTGTTATAGCGCACTTACACTGTACATCTTACACTGTACATGTGGTCGCCCATGTGTAGATATAGTACGAATCAATACATCACTATATTGTGGTGCGAATCGAGAATGAATAACCTTTTCTGAAGATGATATTCAAACATTGGTATGATCTGTAACACAACCCTCTATCTGTGTGACATTCACCCTCTCACCGATCAGGCCAGGCCACTCACCTGTAGTGAGGGAAGCTGTAACAGGCTCACCTGTAGTGAGGGAAGCTGTAACAGGCTCACCTGTAGTGAGGGAAGCTGTAACAGGCTCACCTGTAGTGAGGGAAGCTGTAACAGGCTCACCTGTAGTGAGGGAAGCTGTAACAGCTCACCTGTAGTGAGGGAAGCTGTAACAGGAACAGGCTCACCTGTAGTGAGGGAAGCTGTAACAGGCTCACCTGTAGTGAGGGAAGCTGTAACAGGCTCACCTGTAGTGAGGGAAGCTGTAACGGGCTCAGAGGTGGCGTCTCCCTGTATGGTGATCAGACTGATGGTGTACTGAGTGGATGGCAGCAGACCCTGGACCAGCGACCTGGTCTTGATGCCGTCCAGCGTGACCTTGGAGGTGTCCGTGCCGTCTGCAGAGCTGTAGCTCAGGATGAAGAGGTCGGCGGGCGGGGCCGGCGCGCTCCACGCCACCGCCACGGCGTCCGAGGTCACCTCCGACAGGTAGAGGTGGGTCACGGGCCTGATCCCTGCGGGAACAGGGGGGGGGGGGGGGGGTTCAAAGGTCACCATGGTGGAGTTTCAAGGGAAGGTAAAAGGGCGGCCAGAAAGGACATGTAGCTGCTGTCATTGTGACGGCTCATGCAGTGATGGATAGTGACACACTAGATGGTTTAGAATAGAGTTAATTCACCCTGGGTGAAATCTTAGTGCCATTGCAGACCACAGTCATGAGGATGTAATGACTTCATCGCTCACAAGGGGGAGAAAGTAATGAGATCATTCGAGGATGAAGATGCGATTGTAATGAATGAATGAATGAATATATGTCATATGTAAATTAATGCATACTACTAAATGAATGATTGTCTATCCTTTCGTGTTAGACAAATACAAGTCTTGCCTGCTTGGGAGTACCAGATACCTGTAGGTGGGTTTACTTGCTACATCAGACCCATTCAGATTCTGTTCCATTCCAAATACTTTGCTGTGACTGTGTAGGCGTTCTTGTACTCATTGTTCATTGTTTTATCCTATTTGGCAAATCCCACCCATCTGCTACTCCAAGTGTCTCAACAAGAAACTATTGGACGCAAGTCAGAAACAGAGTCAGAAACAGAGAGTGGTGAACGGAATCAAGAAGGTGAAAGATACAACTGTTATCCACTAATAATATTGTTATATTATAGTGCCAATGTGGTACTGTAGATGTCAGATTTAGGTTGAATCGATAAAATAACAGATTGTACTTTAGGAAAGTATTAGTTTTGAAGTATTCATCTGCAGAGAAGAACAACGACTGCACCCTGACCAAACAAAATAAAAAAACGCTGAAAGGTTCTAGAGGCAAAAAAAAGAAAGAAAAAAACACACAATATGATATAACACAAAATAGTGATCAAATCTACAGTACACCCTAAAAGCTAAACCGTAGGTCGCCCACTGTGCGGGCTCGCCGGAAGCAGCCACAGCTCGGCTGCTGCGTGGCCTCGCCTGCACTATCAGCATGCGCAGCGCACAATTGCTCAACTTCGCATCACTGATTACATCACTGTCACTGATGATGTCACACTGCCTATGACATGGGGGGGAGGGGGCGGGGGCAAGACCGAGACCGAGGGGGGGGGGGCGTGTTTTGAGACCGAGACCAGACCAATGCAAGACCATTTTCAAGATCCTGACTCTAATGATGGCTTAATCTTTACACCATTGCTCTGCAAAATAAATCATTATTTAGGCAGAAGGCAATCCTTTGATCTGAAACATGAGGGGAGTGGTTTCAGCGGTAACACTTTCAAACTGCACAGTTATTGGCTGCAATTGAAGGGGGGTTTTTACACCCAATCACAGTACAAATAAAATGAAAATAAATAAATCAGACAATACACAGGCAGGTAATGATGTCACTGCAGTTGTGTGGTCTCGACTGGTCTTGAAATAAAATCCAAGAGTCCGGCTTGTCCATGACGGACTTAAGACTGAGGGAAAGCGAGTCCGAAACGAGACCGAGACCATCAACCGAGTCTCCAACATCAGCACGCCACTCGGGCCAGCTCTAGTGCACGGTGGCTCAGAGTGAGCAGATCATCCCAGCTCTCTTCCTTATGATGAGTTCACCTGAGTGCAGGCAGACAGATGCTGCCAAACATGGCCGAGTGAATAGTGAACGAGAAGATGACAGCTGATTAATTGTTTCTCCTTCGATTCTCTTGGTCTGTGATTCTATCATTTTCTCTCTCTTCTTCTTCTCCTCTAGATGTTTACAAAGTGATGCTACTAAAGGAACCAAAGACGAGAGGAAAGGGTGACTGTGATGATCAGTATGATGATGATGATGATGATGATGATGATGGCAGCTGTAGCGGTGACAACTGCCACGATGTTCACAGGGAAGAAGACGAAGAAGAGATGGAGATGATGTGGAGAAACTGGGAAGAAAACAATGAGACGTTTTTACAGCAGGTAAGCACATGGCCATCAGTTTGCCTCCATCCGTTGTGCTGCTGCAAATCACGTCAACCTTTCTGAAAACATAAGCGGCAGCATCGTTCATTCTATGTGGGACAGATGAGAGGCGAAACAGACAGAAAGTTGGACAGATCGATAGACGTGAGTTGTGAGGAAAAATAACTGGGTTGGTGATTGAAATAGTCGAGGGGACAGCCAGGCAGAGAGAGAGAGAGAGAGTGGGCGAGAGTGACAGAAAGAGCGAGAGAGAGAGAGAAGGTGGGTGTAGAATGAGGAATTAGAAGCAAGAAAAACACGCATTCATTTAGATGCAAAAAAGGGGGGGTGTGCAATTAGAGAAGACTTGTAGCGTTGCGAGCTCATTAGCTGACATGAATAATTTACCGACGCTAATTGCTTCTTCAAAGTCTCTGTGGTCCTCCATTTTCTTTCAGTTTTACTCACCTTTCCTGCCACCGCACTGCATTTCATTATACTTAACATCCAGGTTCATTACACACACACACACACACACACACACACACGGCTGTTTTTAAATGTGCTCCTGGGTTTGTGCAGCAAAGCCGAACAAGCCGATCTTTCATGTTTTCATGTGAACAGATTTCAGGTTGATTTGAGTCCGGTCTGATAACTGCGTGCGTTAAACGGATGCTGTGGCACTGCTCGTGATACTCTGAAGAAAAGAGCGGCCAACTGGTGCAGAGGAAAAGACAAGGTAGCAAGAGAAGTAGAAGAATATGCCCATCACCAATGCCATTAATTCATTATTAATTCATTCATTAATTAATCATCATTTGCTCCTTGGCTGAATTTTTTTTGATTGAATGCTAATAATGCGTTTATGGATGCCTCATTATTACTGCTCATAAGTTGCAGTGGCTATTTGTTTAAAACGTCAGTCTGAAAGTACTGTATGCAGTCTGCCATGACACTACGGTTTGTCAACAAGGTAAGCATCCCTAAATTAAGTACCACCACTTACCATAAGTACCACTAACCATAAGCTAAGTGTTCCTCAAGAAGTCAACATACCAAAACAACAACTTATATGCAAGAAGAATTAGTGACACACAATTAACTATTAACTATTAATTAAATACCAAAAATATTAAACGATTAAAATTCCAAAGATGTGTTGCTTCAACACGCCACTATGTCCAGATACATTCTGATCTCGCTCTTCCCTCACTCTACCTGTGAAGGCATCTATGGTGGCTGCGGTGCTCTGCTGCCTCCCTCTCCTCGCTGCTACAGTGATGGTGTACTCCGTCCCGGGTTCAAGGTCCGTCAGGGTGGTGCTGGTTACATCCTTAGGCACCGTCAGCTGGGACAGGGAGAAGGTTGTTAGTGGTGCTGGTTACATCCTTAGGCACCGTCAGCTGGGACAGGGAGAAGGTTGTTAGTGGTGCTGGTTACATCCTTAGGCACCGTCAGCTGGGACAGGGAGAAGGTGTTAGTGGTGCTGGTTACATCTTTAGGCACCGTCAGCTGGGACAGGGAGAAGGTGTTAGTGGTGCTGGTTACATCCTTAGGCACCGTCAGCTGGGACAGGGAGAAGGTGTTAGTGGTGCTGGTTACATCCTTAGGCACCGTCAGCTGGGACAGGGAGAAGGTGTTAGTGGTGCTGGTTTCATTGCCTCGGTCCGCTCAAGGTTTCTTCCAAGTTTTCCTACTAAGGTTTTTCTCTGGTGTTTCCTTGTGTACATTTAGAGAGTAAGGCTGGGGTTACTGGGTAGGTTAGGCTGTAGAATAGCTAGATTGTTTATCTTGCTAAAATCTGCCCTAGCCTAACTCTGTTTTTCGGTATGCTTGTCCTATATAAATTTGTTCAATTTTGTTGTGTTAAAAGTTAAAGTCCCACTGATTGTCACACACCTGAGTGTGCGAAATTTGTTCTCCGCATTTAACCCGTCCCCTGGGGGAGCGGGGAGCGGCAGCAGTGCCGCGCTCGGGAATCATTTGGTGATCTTAACCCCCAATTCCAACCCTTTGATGCTGAGTGCCAAGCAGGGAGGCAAATGGGTCCAATTTTTTTTATAGTCTTTGGTATGACTCGGCCGGGGATCGAACTCACAACCTCCCAGTCTCAGGGCGGACACTCAAACCACAAGGCCACTGAGATTGTGTCTAGTTAGACACATTCTCTGTCAGGTCCTCTGAGACATGCTATATAAATACATTTGTGTTTAGCAGGATAATCTTCATAAACGAGCATCACTGTTCTGACTTTTGAAACTTTTTCTGAAAATCGCGTACAAAAAAGTCAAACAATGAATTGGTCCACGTTTGTGAAGAATATTCTGCTAAACACAAATTACCGCTCCCATAAACCTTTGTTAACCTCAGACCTAATGTCATGTATTTAACTGAAATCCCCATTCTAAAACCTCATTCACTTTTCCCCTGATGAACCAAAGTGCTACTTCCAGACTCATTCCTGCAGTAATCTATATACTGTACGTGCCTGACCATTTATACATGTATTTGTAGATGTATTTATAGATGTATTTATATATGTATTTATGCACGTGTGCTTGTAATGGTACCCATTATCTATTAATCAACCATTCATACCCATTGCCTCACCTCAGAAGTGAGGCCGGAGGAGGAGGTGTAGGTGACTTTGTAGTGGTCGATGGGGCCCTGAACCACACCCCACACCAGAGTGATGGTTTTGTCTGTAGAAGCCGTCACAGTCAGATCCAACGGCACATCCAGACCTAAAACAGTGGACAGGTTATCTCAGCTCAAACACCAGGAGTAAAAGTGAGCCTGCAGCAACCTGTATTATGCATTATGGTTACTGTAGTTTGGACAGCCAAACATTTTCACCAACAAGGTGAAATGTTTGTGTAGACTCTCTGTCGTGTGTGAATTGCTGTGCAATTGCGGTTCTTGTTTTTTACTTACTTCTAAGTATGTTTTTATCTTTATACCTCTTTTAACCTTTTAATACTCCGTTTTTACAGTGAAGTTGAAACGAGCGATGAGTATAAGATTTTCATGCAGGTGACAGATGTTTGCATTGTTGCCGGTATATGACAATAAACTTGAACTTTTTGGATTGGTATTGGTATTCTTGTTGTATGCTGATTGCTTGATTTCCAGTGTGTATTTGTGTTGTTGTTGTTGAGTTTGTTCTGGTCTGAACAAAAATGTGGTTTTTGGACTGTTTCCCATGTAAATATGCCAACATGGGCGTACAGAGAAGGCATGACCAAAACTGATTAGAATTTAGATTTCGACTTCCAAGGAGCTAATTTCCAAAGGAGCTATAGTACATGCTATGCTATAGTATATTTAATATTTACTATGTTATATATATATCAAGTTAATATGTATTAACTTTAAGATGCTACAGTATATACTGTATTCTGATCAGTTTCATACTGTAAACTGATCAGAGTACCATTCTGTATAGGCTTACTGTATTCTTATCTGTGACCTATTCTTTCCTGCAGCAATGACCCAACTCCCCCATGGGATCATTAAAGTATATATATTTAATCTCATCTTCTGCATTCTTTCCCACAGCCTTCAACACTGTTTCTGCTTCTCTCTGCTCAACATGTGTTCTGGGCAAAAAAACAAATGGACCTGAACTGGATCCGCTGTTAATGGACATGCTGTTTTCAGCTTTCAACTGCACACACTAGTAACACGTTGTTTACCTGACATTAAAGAGCTTTTTTTTGGTCATTATTTGAAACTATTTGTGAAAGAATGGATTGAGTAAGTGCTTTTTTACAGACGCAGAGAAAAAGCACACAGAACGTGCTGGTACTTTAGCAAAGTGTAAAATACCTCCAGCCATTGAAATCACTGCATCTGTGGGGGAAAGGATGTGCTGCTCGAAAGATTTAAAGCCCTTCCGAGCAATAACAACATTTCAGCAGAAGGTTAAACGGAGTCACGGTTTTTATTTATTTACTTCTTTATTTGTTATATGAGATATTTTGTGTGTGCATCAGACACAAAACTCAAACCACAATACAAATTTCAAATCGCTTACTGAACAGACCCATTAGCAGACTGTGTTGCATTATCACAGCTTTAAAATGCCCTAATGGGAAATTTGACCCAAGCCAGCAATATAAAACAACCATAGAATTGAGTCAAATAGCACAAGTCCTGCCAACATCTGATTGGCTGAATTTCACTCAAACAGCTTTTAATGGTTGGAAAGGGGAACACTGACCCACAGCACTAAGCACTGCCAATTACAATACCAAAGTGGAAAATTGGACTGTTGTGATGTTTACAGCATAGCGTTGCTGTGTTTCGCTCAATGTGGCTTACATGTATGTGTATGTGTCTATTAGGGATGTAACGATAACCGGTTTGAGTGATAAAATTCCTTACGATAACTGTACCGTTTCAAATTTTCATTATCATTAAAACCGTGGTACCGTGATTACAGTGCTTTGAAAAACATGGTAAATACTGTCCATCATCAACCAAAGTTGGCAACAGTCTCCCAGATGAAAACATGCAGCCTTGGAGAAATGATTTCAGTGAGTGTATCAATACTATTTGGGTCTGCGTTTTCAATATAAAACTATAAATATAAAAATTATTTCGGTGAGTCTCTCAGTACTTTTTGAACATTTTAATATTTTTTTTATGAATACCGTGATAATACAATAACCGTGATAATTTTGGTCATGATAATCGTGATGTGAAATTTTCATACCGTTACATCTCTAGTGTCCATCACTGGTTTTCTCTTACCTGTTCTGGCGTTCATTGTTGCCGGTGTACTGTGGTTAACACCTTTCATGGCGGAAATGCCAATGCCATACTCTGTGCCTGGCAGCAGGTCTGAGAGAGACAGAGACAGAGAGACAGAGAGAGAGAGAGAGAGAGAGACAGAGACAGAGACAGAGAGAGAGATCACTGATTTAAGTCAGAATATAAGAAGAACACCATCTTACATAGACAGGCCTCATACACACTCTCTTTCTCTCTCACACACACACACACACACACACACACACACACACTAGATGGGATTTTTCATAACAGCCTAATTAATTCTACATTAGCGATGAGGTCTAGGCCAATAACATGTACATCAGTATGATTTCTGCAGATCCTCGCCAACTCTCCCTCCAGCAGAATAATTATAATTGAACCATTTCAAATCAATATGACAACATTGGGCTTCTCAAGCTACTGATATCGAGACAGACAACCGGGACGAGCGAGACAGCGACAAAGAGAGACGAGCAGTGAGAGTGAGAGAGAAAATAAGAGTGACAGAGAGGGAGTGAGCAGTGAGAGTGAGCAGTGAGAGTGAGCAGTGAGAGTGAGAGAGAAAAGAAGAGTGACAGAGGAGTGAGCAGTGAGAGTGAGAGAGAAAAGAAGAGTGAGAGAGAAGGAGTGAGCAGTGAGAGTGAGAGAGAAAAGAAGAGTGACACTGGTCGGGTTTCCATCCACCTGTTTGATGCGAAATTTCAATTTGCGCAAAAAAAATTGAGTGGAAACGCTGCCTAATTCGCAAAAACCTCCAAATATCGGAAAAAAGTTTTCACGCTTGAGGGAGGCGGAAAAGTCGGGTGTATCGATAAAAGGAAAATGCGAAACGTGCGGTGGAAACAGATTAAGCGATATTCCGTTTCTCCATTCAAAAACCACAGTTTGCCTTGATCACTGCTTGCAAAACATGACATGCTGTGTGTAGCCTCCACACAATAGGGCTACACACGGTAAATAATGGTACGTGCAGCACAATACCCGCCGTGGTAAACAGAAGAAGACTGGGATATTACCTTTAAGGCGACTCACTTCTAGACTTGAATGAAATTGTCTTCACTTACTATCTGCTCCGTGGATAACGTTATGCTTGCCGAGTCGCACCTGGTAATCCAGAAATGGCGTTATGGTACCTTTGTCTACTTGTAGATCATCAAGAAACTTTAAATGAATAACGTTAGATGTGTTTAACAGAGCTCTATTGGCTATCGGGTCAAGCAGCTGATCAGCAGCTCAGACAGCCTCAAACACCAGGTGATTGACAGCTCTATAATTCGCAAAATAGCAGTGGATGGAAACGCGCATTGTTTCGCATTTTCTTTTGCCGACTTTCTGAAAATTCGATTAAAAGTTACGATACATTTGGATGGAAACCCAGCTAGAGAGTGAGAGAGAAAGGAAGAGTGACAGAGAGGGAGTGAGAGTGGACGAGGTGAGAGCATCGATTGCTGTGGCTTCATAGAATAACATCAGGACCTTTCCTTCTCTTCTCGATGCTCTTTGCAGTGAGGTGGTCTTTGAGAAAACGCTCCCAGCTGACCCCACCTTTCTGACAGCCTCTCAATATGGCCGCAGGAAAACACTCGTTTCTACAGATACCATCAGTAGCCTGTCAGCCAGGTGTTAGCTCTGGAGATGATCCTGTTATGTCAACACAGACGCACTGCCCACAGTCTTCACTACACACATCAGTCTTCACTACACACTGTGATGATACTACTAAACACATCAGTCTTCACTACACACTGTGTGATGATACTACTAAACACATCAGGCAATAAAGGAGTCGCCCTGAGTAAGAGACCTCTCCACATGTTACTTATGAATAATTAAGAAAAGAAAATAGCCGCAAGCAAACAGTGGGGTCCAAATTATTTGACAGTAAGAATATAAGCTTGATTTATTGTTTTAGAAAGATTCTACATATCAAAGACAGAATATATTCAGTGAAAGTCCTGCAAATGCAGGTGAAATGGTGCATGACATATTACCATTTTAAACATTTAGAAACTAAAAATAGCCTTGTGTTATAGTGCTTAGACCCCTAAAAGCATCTGCATGTGAATGAATGGATGAATGAATGAATGAATGAAAACAAAACATCCCTCCTCCCTTACAGTACCTGTGAGGGTTGTCTTAGTGGTGACCCCCTCGTTGCGCTGTACAATGACTTTATCATACTGGTCTCCTGCTAAAGTGCTGTACACCACCTGGTAGGCCTCCACCTACATCAAAATGACATTGACAACATTTACAACAGCAAACTGAAGCTAACATTCGTGCAGGTAATCAGCAAGATGAAGGAAACAATAATAGCTACTGTCATAAAGCGCTATACTGTACGCCGGAGCTGCTTTAGTACTTGTTGTTACCCTGTTATATTTGCCTGTTTCTGCTGGCAGCATTCTACAGAATGGTAAGAATTGCTACATTTAGTATAATCCTAATGTTAATTTAAAATTAGATATTCTAAATATGGCTAAAAAACATCCAAATGCCCAAATAACCTCCAAAAAAAAAAACGGCGGCGCCCGCCAGGGCACCCCCTGCTTGAAATGACTTCCAGCGGCCCTGGTCTTACCTCTGCCTCACTGTTGTCCCATTCAAGCTCCAGGGCAGTGGAGGTCTTGGACACCAGCCGCAAGTTCTTGGGGGCATCAATCTCTGAGAAGAACGATAAAACTGACAATGTTGGGGACACTGAGACCAATCCTCAGAAATGGTGCACAGGCCAACATTAGCAGTTTATACACAGATGAAGTCAGTGTTACTCTGTTAATACCGGCATTGACATATATATAATGGACCAACGGAGCTCATTGACTTTGACACAGCAAAATGAAGCTCACTTCCGGATATTGTTTGATTTCGTTTGATTGGTTGAATGGATTAATGCTACACGGAAGTACGAGGAGAGGGGGCGGCTGCCCCTAGCGGCTGCCGGGGGAGTTTCCGAATTTGCCCTGTCTCTCTTATCGCCGTAATGCATTATGGGTAGTCAGCTACTTTGGCTAATGGTAGCGGTTAACGCTACTTACTTTACACATTGCAGTAAAACGCAACTGAATGACCAAATTGATTTAACTTTTAACCATTTCGAGTAACACTGTTTCCATACGGACCCCCAGCGTTGGTTAGTTGTACGTGACTTATAACATTATAACGTACTCCGGTTTCTGGGCTGAATCCAATGGTCTGAATACAGAGAAGGCTTAAGGCTTTATCTAACTGTATAGATAACGTTAAATGGTCGGTCATGTTATGGACGTTAGATGTATGGTATCTATATAATGTAGTTACGTGTGTCTACTAACATCATTAAAATATCATAAAGTAACGCTGTTTTCTGATAATTTGCTCAACTATTACTTGCTACCTGATGCCTTGCGGCACATTGCTGCCTCTACCGGTCGGAAGTATTACTGTTCTTATTATCCGATGTTTCTTGTCAATTTTCCTCGAAATGGGGCTATAATTTGGAAAACGGAACGCGTTAGAGCATGAAAAAGACTTGAAATTGCTTTTTCAGACCATAAACTAATTTGGAAAGTGTTTATTTAAGACATAGACCGAGAGAGAAGTTGGCTCGTTTCCCATAGAGTTGAATGGATGTTCCCGGGGAGTGCTACACAAACTGCGACCCCCACTGGCCATTTGAAAGAATGCAATTTTCGCATAGGCATCAAAAATAGGCAGGCTGAATTGGGCACTGGTTAATACCAATAGTTAGACATAATATGTCAGATGAAATAAATGACTGTAGCTCATCTTCAGTTGCTGCACACTATCAGAAAAAACATAACAACATAATGCAGACATTACTGTGCATGCAAATAATCAGTAATTAAGTCACTAATAATCATTTGATATTCCATTGAGATGTATATTTACAACTTCGCTGTCCATGCAGTATCTTTCCTGTTGGATGCCCCATATGTCATTAATCAGATTTACTTGAAGCTTGAAGTATATTTTGACCTTTTTACTCTTGATCGAGCTGCTATTCTGCTATAGTGCATCTGTTGATTACACCCAGAAGACATCGGTTTCTGATTCTTCTGCACAAACTTTGTGTTAACAAAAATTAATTCTCTCCCAGCCGATTTTTTTATCCCATTTTTATCCCCCATTAGTGCTAATTTTAATTTATTTGTCCTGGTTGCTGCTCCACCCTCTGCCAATCTGGGGAGAGCCAAAGGATCATTGCATGTTTTGGTGAAGGGGGTTCCTATATGAAGGAAACCCCCAGGAGGCACAGGGAGAACATGCAAACTCCACACAGAAAGGCCCTTTTGACGACCCCACCCGGGTGGTGGGCACTCGAGGACATGCGGACGGGCACGCACTCCTTCAGCACTCACAGCGTCCCAAGTGGGAATCGAACCCAGGACCTTCTAGCTGTGAGGCGACAGCGCTACCACTGCGCCACCGTACCCCCCAAAAATGTATTCTCTTTTACAGATTTTCGCCACCATATCCAATATGGAGAGACAGAACGGTACATGGTAGACCGATCATCGAATGCTTCATGCTGATGGACAGACACAGGAGCATGGACAGGAGCATGGACATGCCACCACTTGTGCTTGCTGTCAGTCCTCACCGGTAGTAAATTCAGTGGAAACGGATCCGCTCTCGTTTCCTTTCCTGACGCCGCTCACAGACACCTCGTAGCGCGAGCCGGGCCTCAGAACCTGCACAACACAACACAACACAGTAACATCAGAACCTGCACAACATTACAACATAACAACATCAGAACCTGCACAACACAACATAACAACATTAGAACCTGCACAACATAACAACATAACAACATCAGAACCTGCACAACATAACAACATAACAACATCAGAACCTGCACAACATAACAACATAACAACATCAGAACCTGCACAACATAACAACATAACAACATCAGAACCTACACAACACAACATAACAACATCAGAACCTGCACAACACAACACAGCAACATCAGAACCTGCACAACACAACACAACACAGCAACATCAGAACCTGCACAACACAACAACATAACAACATCAGAACCTGCACAACACAACACAACACAGCAACATCTGACTGATGTATGGATTTGATTGTTTTATCTGCAGTCACAGAAGGCAGACAGACTCTATCTGCAGCTGGTACATTTATACAGACAGTGTAACAAGCATGACAAGCGCGCACAAGCACACACGCACGCACGCACGCACACACACGCACGCACACACACACACACACACACACACACACACACGCACACACACACACACACACACACACACACACACGCACACGCACACACACACGCACACGCACACGCACACACTCACCTGCAGAGAGTACTGGCTGAGTGTGGGCTGGAGGCGGAAGGTGGTGCGTGGCCCCTCCCCTCCCACCAGGCCGTAGCGCAGCACCACCTGGTCAATCTTGGCCTTCGGCGGCGTCCACTCCACAAACGCCACGTTGTCGGACACGTCGCGCACAATCAGCCGAGTCGGCCCGTCGATCACTGTGAGAGTGAAGACAGAAATATGAGAGAGAGAGACGGAGAAAAGAAAAAAGACAGAGCAAAAATAATTGTCAAAGAATTGCCTTCTCAGGTCTTGATGGCTAAACTTTCACAGCGCATTAGTGTTATAAACGCATTAGTGTAGTCATTCAGGTGTGCTATAGCCTTGTCAGCGGTGTAGCCGGTGGCGCCTACAGTGCTACTACACCACTGTGTGACTGATGGTGTTGTCAGGGTGTGTCTACACGGCTGCTGGCTCAAAGTGAATGTTAACGTGAAGCTTCTCCACCCTGGATGGAGGCTTTATTCTGCAGACGCTCTTCTCTAAAAGCCAAACGTGTCAGACGTATCAGAGCAGCTGACATATTAAGACAATTGACTTCATCAGTGTGTGTGAGGCGCAAAACATAAAGCCGGGATTTAATTGTCTCCATGCTGATTATTGTTAACCCATTGATACCTGATGCAGTGTGTGTATATCCCTCATTTGTGTGTGTATCCCTTTAAGACCGCGGTTCGCGGTCTTAAAGGGATACAAACACAAATGCTGCATCAGGTATCAATGGGTTAAAACGCAACACTCATCACAATGAGGTGTGGTGAAGAGAAACGTGAGGAGGAGGAGAACACATCTCAGTGTTCAGCGCAGGAGGGATTTGCTAAACACTTCAGTTTGCTCCGTGGCGTCATGTCATTCATAGAGACAGCAGTGTCAGGGAGGAATAGTAGGAAATAAGAAAAGTGATAATTGGAACTCATCTGTGCTTTAGTAACCTGTTCTTTTTCCATTTCTTTCAACAAAGCCAACTTGCTGCTAACAGACGTGTAGACGCTTTGACCTTCACATCAACGCTGAACTTGATTAAAAGCAGCCTTAAGAATAGGATGACGGCTGTAAGCCAAGCACAGATGAAGCTTAGAGCAGCAACTTGAATAGTCTCTGCTGCTCCCACAGACAACTGGAGATCTCTGCCTACCAATCGTCTCGGGACTTGACAAAATGTCACAAATAGTTGTTTGAACAAACCTACGTCTCCCTTTGTCGAGTTTCCAGAAATGACATAGCTCTGCCCACATCATCCTCTGTAGTGAAACACACTGCAGATACAGCGAGTCACTTTGAAACACCAAGAGAACTTTTTTAAATTATGATTCAGTTATCCGTTTACAAGCACACGACTTCTACATGTCCCCGCCCCTTCTGCGTGAAGGGCCGCCCCTAAACACTCTGGATTGGTTCTGCTATGCATGCTTCCCCTGGGTTACAGTAGGGTTAGTTAGTTAGTCGGATAGAGACTATCTCCAACTTTAAAGGAACACTCCACAGATTTTCAACCAGCTTTTGCATCATTACGACGTCAGTAGCATATCAGCAAACTGTAAACAGTTTTGAAGTCCTTCATTTAGGTTGACAGTTATTGAGGGTTGATTTGAGTTCAGGTGTTGTCCAGTGATTTGTGCATGAATGACATCACAATGGTCCACAATGATATGAGGATCAGTTTGATTAATCATCTTGTTGAAGCCGACATGGAGCATCATGTACCTGAAGCAGTCTGAGCCACAACACGTATTTCAACATGGATGTTTTCCATGTTGTGAGTGCATGACTCCTCTCTGGCCCCATGGGGAGTCAAAGCCAGCATCCCTTGGGATGTGAAGGACACTCTACCCACTGAGCTACGAGCTCTTGTAGTCTTTCTTTAAACCTACAGTATGAGATCTAAATAAGTCTCAGACTCGGGTTTGAGACGTATTGCAGGTCCACCTCGGTCCCTGACGGATTAGAAATGGGCCCCTTGGGTCTCGTCCTAGAAAACAGCCTGAGGAGGACAGTCGCCGAAGACCAATTCGCACATCAGCTGTCCTCTCCCTCTGGTTCTCCTCCATCAGCTGTCCTCTCCCTCTGGTTCTCCTCCTTCAGCTGTCCTCTCCCTCTGGTTCTCCTCCATCAGCTGTCCTCTCCCTCTGGTTCTCCTCCATCAGCTGTCCTCTCCCTCTGGTTCTTCTCCTTCAGCTGTCCTCTCCCCCTCTGGTTCTCCTCCATCAGCTGTCCTCTCCCTCTGGTTCTCCTCCATCAGCTGTCCTCTCCCTCTGGTTCTCCTCCTTCTCCTCAACCTGCTGCTCTCTCGTCTCCAAGCAAGGATAAATCTCTCTTATAAATAATTGAGTGACTTCAAATTTGTCTTGATCCAATAAGGTGTCTTTGCAGCGGGCTGATGTGAAATATTAATAAGAGA
>NC_139639.1:6882162-6892162 GCF_964638095.1 Poromitra crassiceps
AGAGAGAGAGAGAGAGAGAGAGCTCTAATGATAACAGTCACCCATCAGCTGACATTTATAATGTTGTGTTTACTATTGAAAATGGGGCCATTCTTTATTCTGGGCTGGGTGACTCTGTTTATTTTCCACAGACACTGAAGCAACTGGTACAGTATGTCTGACAGGCTGGCATTAACACCTGGCACGAGGCACGCATTCAAGATCATCCTCATATGTCCGTGTGTGTGTGTGTGTGTGTGCGTGTGTGTGGGCGTGTGCGCACGTGTGTGTGTTAAGAGTGTGTGTGAGCAGGTGTTACAGGTAGGACTCACACCCAGTTGGCTCAGGGGAGCAGGTGGTATTCTCACTCTGGTGACACTGGGAAACATCAGCAGGATGATTACACAGAATGTGAGAGAGAGAGAGAGAGAGAAAGGGCGTGCTTGATCAAGTGTGTACGATGTGTCCTACATCCACACATCGTACACAGGAATATTCCCGGGCTTGTGTGGTGCAAACATGGCTCCCCGTGGGGACACCCCGCATGTCAAAACAAGCCAGCAGCACTAGCAACTTACAGGTGGAAACAGTGATGCTGGCGGGCACACTGATGCTGTTGTTGATGACAGCGAAGATGTTGATGTTGTACTCCATGCCTGGTTCCAGGCCGGAGATGCTGCAGCTGCTGCTGTTCCCCGGGATCCTCAGCTCCAGCTGCACACCTACCAGATCAACACACACAGGCCATGTTCACACTAGGAGGCCAAATCTGATTTGTGAACTTTAGTGACCTATTAATGATTCTATCCAGATTGGTTTTATGAGTCTGGACGCTCTGGAAGTCTGATTTGTGTCACTTGTCCCAAACCACATATGGAGGTCTGGACATACAGAGGCCATTTACACCTGGCGGTAACATGTGTTTTCTGTGATCAGATTGCAATCAGATTGTGTTTTATCACTTGAAAATGCCAGGTGTAAACACCCGCAAAACGCATTGAAGATGCATTGCAATCTGATCGGCCAAACCACCTCCGGAGGTGGTCAGGGATGCATTGTGTACACATTGAACACATCTGATTGCAATCAGATTGCAATCTGATGGCAGAAAACGCATGTTAACGCCAGGTGTAAATGGCCTCACAGATCCGACTTGAACACTTGCCCAAATCAGATTTGTGACAGTGCGGACACACTCCCAAATCAGATTTGGGAAACCAATCAAGATAATGATGATTAATGACTTTAGCAGCAAATCAGATTTGCCTGTAATGTGAACATGGCCAAACAGATTCACACTGAAGGCTCTTTATTCATCAACATGCTTGGACTGGATTGAAACTGAGTTGGCAGCATCCCCCCTCCCCTCCCCTCACCCCCCTCACCTCCCCTCCCCTCCCCCCCCCCCCGTGCCTACCTCCGGGGCTGCTGGGTGTGTAGGTCACCAGGAAGTCTGTCAGCACCACCGAGCCCTCCCACTCCAGGTCCACGCTCCGCTCCGTCACCCCGCGCACCTTCAGATTCATGGCAGGTGCCACTGTAGAGAAGAAGAGATGTTATTATTATAATTATGCTTAAAAAAGTAGTACCATACATTTACATAATTACATTCATGATTCAGTTATTCGGCTATATGTTTGTTGCATCTGCAGTACCATGATCTAACACTGCAGAAAGGAGAGGGACAACATGTATTTTAAGTGTTTTTAATTTTACAATGATAGATTGAAGCATATTGTAAATTCAGCTACATGTTTGTCAAAGTGGTTGAGTAAAGGGATACCACCACAGATAAAAATGGATAGAGCCAGAGCAATTTAGAGAGAGAGTGGCGTCAGTGGAGGACCAACATGCGTGACTCATTAGCCAATGAAGAGCCAGGAATGGGTCTCACGCTACTTTTGAATGCTAAAATAAAGCTGATAATGTACAATTTGATAAAAAACAAAAAACAAAAAAAACTTTCAGAGTACAACACAAACTGACTATTTTGCTGCAACTCGACAGTGCTGCTTAATCCAGGACCTTACTTCCTGGAACTAAAAGTAAAAAAACTGGTCCATTGGAGTGAATGGAGACTCTTCTATATACACGGCTCTGGATAGAGCGGAAAGGAGAGGATAAATGTCAATTATTCTATATTTATTTGCACCTTACAATGATACATTTAGCTACAGTGTTGCTGTAGTAGTACCTGGCTAAGTGTTTATACTAATGTCATGACTTCTGAATCAAAGCTTTTCATTTGGTTTGGTTTTAAATTCCCAAATCCCAACAAAACCCTGCCTTTTGAAATCATGTAAGGTGCCGTTCATGAAACTGCAATTCCATGTAGATACATAACAAAACAAAACAAAACAAAACAAAATCAAACCAAACAGCAGAATGACAGCAGGTTGTTGAGCATCTCTCAGACTCAAAGAGATAAATAGTCCATGGGCCAAGGCAAAAATCGGTACCACCTGAGGTGACCGCACGATTTTGTTATTTTTGTCTTCCTACATGTCTCTAGTTTATATTTTGGTATGATAACCCTGCTGATTTGGTAGCTTAAGGATAGTTATCACTCTGTAAACAAACCTACCCCCATATAAATGACAAAACCCTGATTTCTGTGTATTAGTCCAGATGATATGTGAAAATGATGTTCCCTTTTTCGTAAAAGCATGAAACTTGGTACGCTTATAGTTTGGGGCCCTGTACAGTTTCAGAAATTGAGCCATCACAAAAATGCCTTGTGGCGGCCATTTTAATTCTGCCATAAGCAAATTATGTAGTTTGCATCATATCTCCTGAACCACACATGCTAACACTGAAAAGGAGATGTCTATCCCAATGTTTTCATGGTCAAGGATTACAATGATACCATATAGAACATCATAAACTGTTAAAGTGACTAATCAATGGTGAATTTGATGACGTTGTGAGAAGGAAATGACAGTATCTGATAACCGATGCTATAACTTCAAAGCCATGACCATTCTCTGGCTAAGATGTTTTGATGAGTGATTTGACTTATATAGACCTTTTGTTAAAATAGCGCCCAGGTCCCTCCTAAGGATCCTGGGATTTTCCTTGCCAGATGGCCAAATCCACTGGCGCCATGTTAAAAAATTGACTTTTGACCCAGAGCACATAGAATAATGTATGAAGACACTTTTCGGTGTAAGTCAACCACGAGGAATCCGATTCTGACATCAGTTTGACATTATGGCATAGTTTTGACCCAGAATTCCAAGATGGCTGCCATCCAGTATTGTGGAAATGTAACTTTTGAATGGGAAGGTATACTGTGCGTTTGGGGTTTACCACAAGGAAGGAGATTAACAATGGTGGATGTTTTGGGAGTCATTTCAGAATTATGTTCACTGAAAATATGTTAATGTCAATACCCATTTTACCTTGGTACTGCTGTACCAACTACCCCCAGGATTTCTTGCATTAAAATATTTAATGAATGTATGACAAGATAACTAAAATAAGCTATTTTTATTAGCTGTAGCTATAGATTCTGAATCATCAGATTCCGCTCATCATCTTTAGCCAAGTATGCTGTGTCATACCGGTCGATCACACAGATATGTCAACATCACCATGGCGGACAAGGATGATGGATGACACCTTGTGGACATAGTCCGACCACTTGTATGGGGTGCCATCTTGTGTCTGCCAATCCAATTGCTGATGGAGTTGCCATCATCTAGATCATGCCCATGTCAACGAGAGTGATGTAGGGTTCTTGCAGCCCTACAGATTGGAGATAGAGCTTCTTCTAGATGCGCTTGCTCTTCTGCGTCTTCCTGTATGTGATGTTGGATTTGAATAAGGCCACACATTCATCAAAAACACAATGTTCCAGCAACTCGTGGAGGTTTACAAGTTGACCACAACCAGGTCAATCACTGCCTTGGAGCGCTCCACTCCATCTCAGCAGCTCCTACCTTGAGTTCCTCCCCGGGTAGTCTCGCTTACCAGACTCCCTCCCTACAATGGCAGAGTCTGGCTGCTAATACCTCCACCCTGGTATAGGGGAAAAAGGCTCCGTTGACCTTTACAACTATCCACCAAACATATCAAGCAGGCCTGCTTTATTGCACAATCCAGATCCAACCGTTTTCAGCATGTAGCAACGAGCTAGCATTGTTGATGTTGTTGTTTCACAGTGGCACAGGCATTTGAGATAGACAGATTCGACACGGAGGGAGTGGAAACGAAATCCATAAATGGTCGCCACCAGTCAGTCACAGCGGGTTGGAGGATGCATGCAGGGAGGAGGGTGGAAGATGATTGTGATGCTGCAGACGCGAAGTGCCGCTGTGTGTAAATTCAGCTCGAGCAGGACCCTGGCCATTCACACCAGACGCACTGCTTTGCTCCGCGCCGGTGACCACTTGTACTGACTTCCTATCTGGCTTCACACAATCACTCGCGGGTCTCACACAAAAATAGATCAGACGCCGAAACAATCTCTGCATGGGGCGAGCCGGCCGCATCACGGCTGGTCTGACTGAACGGTCTAATGTGCTAACAAGTGCACCAAAATGAAACTGGCTGCGCTTCCAGATGCTTCGTCACTTCAGCGTCTGGTGTTTTTGCTCCTTTTCGCATCCACTCATTGCAGACTTAAAATCAGCCCATGCTGCAGGAGAGGAGAAGTTGACCAGATTCTTGCAAGTCCCGGGGGCCCTATCTTCGCAAAAGCGGTACGCCGCGCGCAATGCAAATTGGGGGCGTGCACAAGCGCATGCCTGTTATAATTTTACTGGACATAGGCGTGCCACAATCAGCCGTTTCTGCTCAGAATACGGGGCAGCACCTCTTACACGCTAAAAAAAAGCACCTCTTACGCGCTAAATACTCTGCTGCGCTTGAGCCATATGCTGTGCAGCGCAGCGCAGAGTAAAATTCCTTTTGGATATGTCATTACACACGGACGTGCCCACGCCAGGACATCAAATTCTGCTGCTAAAATTGGATATTAGCAGATAATTCAGTGAGGCAATGCAATCAACTATAACTCACTGAGAAACTTTTATCACATCGCAAAGAGGGAAATTAATTGAGAAAACTTGTTGGACAATGGACATAGGCTATTCACCTTCACCTTTCCCATAGTCTCGCTGGCCAGCCTCCCCTCCCACGCAGGTCTCCATAGTGGGATTGCGATGGGCGGCGCTTAGCGGCAGTGCCCTTGGAAAATAGTTTCCAACAATCCAACTTGCCCTTTTCAGCGTGTAGCAACGAGCTAGCGTGTAGGTTTCTGCCGTTAGCTTGCTAGCTAGTTAGCGTTGTTGTTTTCACTGAGGCGGCAGGGCACTATTTACAGCGACACACAGGGAGGAGGGAGCGGAAGCTGCTCTGATTGACGTGGTCGGAGCCAATGACAGAGTTTGTAATAAGCCGGGAGCAGACATCCGGCACCCACTGAAACAGTCGCTCCAATGGGGAGCAGCTGTAGAGCAGGGGAGGGCTTATCCCAGTTGCCTGTTTCCGTGGCGCCAGACTCCTCTCCCTGTAGGGAGGGGAGGCTGGCCAGCGAGACTAACATAATTATGAAATTACCCTCAAAACACAATAATTGTCATTACCAAACCATGTTTGGTAGGCATGGATTTGCAATTAAAATAGCTATAATTCACCATTGTTAATCTCCGTCCTTACTCTAAAAATGGTAAACCCCAAACACCACATACGTATATGTTGCCATTCAAAAGTTAAGTTTTCACGCTACTGGATGGCAGCCATCTTGGAATTGTGGGTCAAAATTATGACAGAATGTTAAACTGATGTCAGAATCAGATTATTTGTGGTTGACTTACACCGAAAAGTGTCTTCATACATTATTCTAGGTGCTCTGGTTCAAAAGTACATTTTTCAAGATTGTACCAGTGGCCATCTTGGATTTGGCCATCTGGCAGAAAGTCGGAGGATGTTTGGGAGGGGCCTGGGGGCTATTTTAACAAAAGGCCCATAGAAGTCAAATTACTCATCAAAAAATGTTAGCCAGAGAGTGGTCATGGAATTGAGGTTATAGCATCAGTTATCAGAAACTGTGATTTCCTTCTCACGTCATTAAATTCACCATTGATTAGTTACTTTAACAGTTTATGATGTTCTATATGGTATCATTGTAATCCTTGACCATGAAAACATAGGGATAGACATCACCTTTTCTGTGTTATTATGTGTGGTTCAGGAGATATGATGCAAACTACATAATTCACTTATGGCGGAATTAAAATGGCCACCGCGAAGCATTTTTGTGATGGCTTAATTTCTGAAGATTTACGGGGCCCCAAACTATATGTGTACCAAGTTTCATGCTTTTATGAAAAAGTGAACATGATTTTCACATATCATCTGGACTAATACACAGAAATCAGGGTTTTGTCATTTATATGGGAGAAGGTTTTTTACAGAGTGATAACTATCAATAAGCTACCAGATTGGCACGGTTATCATACCAAAATATAAACTAGAGACATGTAGGAAGACAAAAATACAAAAATTGCGCGGTCCCCTTAGGTGGTACCGATTTCACCATTGGCCCATGGACTAATTGCATTGTATCCTTCTCAAAACACCACTGAATTCACCAAAACACCACTTAATTCACCATTAACTATTCATGTGAACAGTTTATGATGTTGTATAGGGTGTCATTGTAATCCCTGACCATGAAAACATAGGGGTAGACATCACATTTTCTGCGTTATCATGTGTGGTTCAGGAGATATGATGAAATCAGGGTTTTGTCATTTTTTGGGGGTAGGTTTGTTTACAGAGTGATAACTATCCTTAAGCTACCAAATCGGAAGGGTTATCATACCAAAATATAAACTAGAGACATGTAGGAAGACAAAAATAACAAAATCGTGCGGTCACCTCAGGTGGTACCGATATGTCAAAATTTGAGCCTTGGCCCATGGACTAAAAGCCGGGGTGGGCAACATGTGTTTCCTGAGGGCCAAACTGTCACATCAAGTAAGGGAAGGGCCACACATTGGACATCATACCTGCCAACACTCCTGATTTTCACGGGAGTCTCCCTATTTTTAACCCTCTCTCCCGTTGTGATTCGTCATTTCTCCTGTTAATCCCCTGATATAATAGTGATACAAATCTAATGGCTGTAGCAGATGAGATTTACTAACATAATTCTGCATTTGATTGAGTTTTTTTGGGGGGTTGTTTTGTTTTTCTTTCAGGACGTTGGGGGCTGGATAGAGATGGTCCATCAGGGCCAGGTACGGCCCTGTGGGGCCGGTCAGCAGCAGGTGCTCCTGACACCAGCAGGCTGTGTGTTCACATGAGAGCCAGAGGCCAGGTACGGCCCTGTGGGGCCGGTCAGCAGCAGGTGCTCCTGACACCAGCAGGCTGTGTGTTCACATGAGAGCCAGAGACACATTGGCATTCATACAGAGTGAAGTGGAGGGAGTTCAGCCGTAAACCTGAGAGGTGGCGCTGAATGCAAATGTCGGCGGCTCGTAAACAAGATCAGTTTACTGCGCCTTCTGCCACCAATGAAGAAGAGCAGGGCGAGACAGCTGAAGGACATGGATGAGAGGGAGACGGGAGAGAGAGAGAGAGAGAGAGAGAGAGAGAGAGAGAGAGATCATATGAAAACAGATGAAGAGGAGAAGACACAAGAGGTAGCCCAGGACTAAATGACCAAGATAGACAGGTCGTTAGCTGCTAGAGGCGGAGACAAAGGAAATGAGGCCGAAACAGAGATGAGGATGGACAGATAAATAGAGACAGACGGGGCGAGTGGGAGAGACACAGACAGACAGACAGCAGAGAGACAGGACAGACACCAGAGAGACAGACAGGCAGCAGAGACACAGACAGGCAGCAGACAGACAGGCAGCAGCAGAGAGACAGACAGGACACAGAGAGACAGACAGGCAGCAGAGAGACAGACAGGCAGCAGAGAGACAGACAGCCAGCACCAGAGAGACAGGACACAGAGAGACAGACAGGACACAGAGAGACAGACAGACACCAGAGAGACAGACAGGCAGCAGAGAGACAGACAGCCAGCACCAGAGAGACAGGACACAGAGAGACAGACAGGCAGCAGAGAGACAGGACAGACACCAGAGAGACAGACAGGCAGCAGAGAGACAGACAGACACCAGAGAGACATGACAGACACCAGAGAGACAGACAGGCAGCAGAGAGACAGACAGGCAGCAGAGAGACAGACAGGCAGCAGAGAGACAGACAGGCAGCAGAGAGACAGACAGGCAGCAGAGAGACAGGCAGCACCAGAGAGACAGACAGGCAGCAGAGAGACAGGACAGGTACTAGAGAGACAGGGCATACACCAGAGAGACAGGACAGACACCAGAGAGACAGGGCAGACACCAGAGAGACAGGCCAGACACCAGAGAGACAGGCCAGACACCAGAGAGACAGGGCAGACACCAGAGAGACAGGACAGGCACCAGAGAGACATGACAGACACCAGAGAGACAGGGCAGGGACCAGAGAGACAGGACAGACACCAGAGAGACAGGACAGACACCAGAGAGACAGGACAGACACCAGAGAGACAGGACACAGAGACACAGGGCAGACAGCAGAGAGACAGGACACAGAGACACAGGGCAGACAGCAGAGAGACAGGACAGACAGCAGAGAGACAGGGCAGACACCAGAGAGACAGGACCAACACCAGAGAGACAGGGCAGGGACCAGAGAGACAGGACAGACACCAGAGAGACAGGACAGGCACCAGAGAGACAGGACAGACACCAGAGAGACAGGACAGACACCAGAGAGACAGGACACAGAGAGACAGGGCAGACACCAGAGAGACAGGACAGACACCAGAGAGACAGGACACAGAGAGACAGGGCAGACACCAGAGAGACAGGGCAGACACCAGAGAGACAGGACACAGAGAGACAGGGCAGACACCAGAGAGACAGGACACAGAGAGACAGGGCAGACACCAGAGAGACAGGGCAGACACCAGAGAGACAGGACACAGAGAGACAGGGCAGACACCAGAGAGACACGGCAGGGACCAGAGAGACAGGGCAGACACCAGAGAGACAGGACAGACACCAGAGAGACAGGACAGACACCAGAGAGACAGGGCAGACACCAGAGAGACAGGACAGACACCAGAGAGACAGGACAGACACCAGAGAGACAGGACAGACACCAGAGAGACAGGACAGACACCAGAGAGACAGGACAGACACCAGAGAGACAGGGCAGACACCAGAGAGACAGGACAGACACCAGAGAGACAGGACTGACAGCAGAGAGACACGGCAGGCACCAGAGAGACAGGACTGACAGCAGAGAGACAGGGCAGACACCAGAGAGACAGGACAGACACCAGAGAGACAGGGCAGACACCAGAGAGACAGGACAGACAGCAGAGAGACAGGACAGACACCAGAGAGACACAGCAGGGACCAGAGCGTGATGGTGTGATTAACCAGCTCTCGCCCCCTCATCACGTCTCCCTCCTGTGATCCAGAGCACAGAGTCGTCCTCTGGGAGCTGTTGGACACTTTACGAGGCGTTTCAGTGACTTCCAGACACGCTCAACAGATGGCTTCTCCCACTGAGCCCGCGTGCTGCATTCACTGAGCACCATTTATTTGGTCAAACCAAATAAAAGCATCTGAAGTACGTGAGACGCTGCCACTCAAGAGACGAGGACATCATCCAAGAGGAAGAGGAGAAGATGAAGAGCGATTGAAGGCTGTTGTGGAGGAAGAGGAGAAGATGAAGAGCGATTGAAGGCTGTTGTGGAGGAGGAAGAGGAGGCAGCACAGACGAGTTGCTTGAAAGGCTTCATTAAAACACTTGAAGAAAAGTTGCTCTGAGAAGTTGCTCAACAAGGTAAAAAAAAAAAAGACCACCTCGATTCATTAAATTCAGATACTGAAAGAATTATTTATTCTATATCTTTATTTTTCATGTACTGTAGGAAGCGTAAATATGACAGTTTGTTCTCAGTGTTTGAATAATAATAATAATAGTAATAACAATAATA